>NW_024511544.1:821920-863593 GCF_017590135.1 Pyrgilauda ruficollis
GGGGGGGTGGGGGAAGAAGAATAATGTAAATGCCAAAAGGAGCTGGACAAAAAGTAAGCTTTGTATCCTATCTATGAGAATCAGACGATGTGTGTCATGCAAGTTATTACAGTCACAGTCTACAGTCTTGCCCTGATGGGAATCAGATTTGACAGCAGCACAAAGCAGAGGTTTAACTGACAGCACACACAGCACATTTGCGAGTCATAACGCCACAGTTTAATGACTGACGCATGTGGGAAGCTAATTCGGATTTTTTTTTTCTTGAATGGGATAAATGAGCATCCAGTTAATACCAATCATGAATTCAAGCCATGTGACAAAATTGATGCTACATACCCTGTTCTTCTTTTGCATATTCTGCAAACTGAGCTGCAGGAAAAGAGCCAGGAGAGAAAGTTCATCCTGCTTTCTGACACATCCACCAATTGCAGCTGAATGCATCCAGCTTGCTGCTGTTGTGTTCTCAAACTAATTACCCTTTCTCTGTTAAATAGCCTAAGAATTACAAATTGTATGCCTGTTTTGAGAAAAAGTACAGGTTGAACAAGCAGACGTAGTATAAATAAAATATTTATATAAAAATAGTCTCTTACAAAATATACTCTCTTATCCTATGGTTGATTTTTCCAAAAGATGGAATTTTGTCTGGATTTTCTTATTTTTAGACATATTCCAAACAGGATTTTATTAATGTTTCTTGCTTTAATCGGAAAAAAAAAAACCAACAAATGCAAAACTGGTAAAGATTTGTAACCCCTACCACTCCACTTTTGTTCCAGACAACTAGCAGCAAACAGGAGGAAACAAAGAAACAACAACCCCAAAATACAGTGTGTTTGTGTATATACATATATATAAAGATGCCAGCTTTTGTCCTAAACATCCAGTACTGTCGAACATATCCTGCAAGTCCAACTAATAGAAATATCCTAGTCAAGAATAATATGTACAGCTCCAGTGTTTCCTTGCTGATCCTACAAAATTATTCCACAAAGAAAGCCAGTTATCTACTTTAATTGCAGAATAGTTCCAGAAAGGTTGGTAAAGTTCTTCTTTTAATTAAATAAATTAATATTAGTTTTATCTGAATAAATTGTTAAATATTGTTATTATTATGCCCAAGTGTCCCAAATCCCTGTGCTAAAATCTGCAGCTCACACACACACGAGAAAGGCAGATAAAGCAGTGTCTACAGAACCCTTCCACAGTTCTTCTTGCTGCAGCAAGTGCTGTGAAGAGGAAAGATGGGCAAGACCAGTAGAAGCTTTTCATGAGTGTGGAAGCCTAAATCTGTGTTATCCACACGCTCCCACGGGCAATTTACGGGGAGGCTCTGTCCATCCCATCCTGTGCAAAGCCCTTTTGTAGGGATTTCTCCCCTACCCCTCCCTGCTCCTCGTACACAGAGGTGTTTGACCATCCCTTTCCCAAACCAAGAGTTCATTGCCACACGCAGAGATTCCTCCCTGGCCGGCGTCTCTCCGCAAGGCAGCCAGCGCTCCTTCCTCCCGAGGGGCAGGCTCACTGAGGTGATCCTTTTCTCTCTCTTTCATGTCTCTGGTGGTCCGGGGAGGGGTTTGCTTGTTTTTGTTTCTTGGCTGACTTTATAAGAGTCTGAAATGTGTATCCACATCAGCAACAAACATGAGGAGAGAAGAGAGGGCTCCATTTGTGAGCATCTCTTCAGGGAGAGCAGCTCTTCCCGCAGTTCCGCTCAGCTACGTCGAGTGCATGTGCAAATGTATCCAGGCCGGGGAGCGGCCAGGGCAGGCGCTCACTTACAGGTGTACACCTCTGTCCTCTCGCTGCAAGTGTTGCATTTCACGTAGCAGCACCAGTGGAACTTGCAGTTGCACTGCCACACCCTGGAGTACTGGTGGGTGTTGTAGCCGCGGCCGCAGCACATCAGGTCGCAGCCGTTGGACTGCTGCGCCGTCTTGTTGCACATCCTGCCCTGCGTGCCCACGCTGCCCGTCACCGGGTCCTCCTCGCAGTAGTTGGGGGATTTCTCGATGTACACCAAGTCTGTGTCCATGGGTTTGCGGTAGGAAAGGGGCTTCTTGATCTTGAGGAAGGTGGGGCGCTTGTTGCGGCTGGCCCTGACGGGCTCCACCTGCACGGCCTCATTGTACTTGTCCTTGAGGATGTAGCCCAGCTCCCGGAACTTGGGCAGCGTTGTCCAGCAGGTTTTAGTGGTGCAGGACCCCGAGACCCCGTGGCACTTGCACTCTAACTTCATGTTTTCCTCCAGGATCTGTGGTTAGAAGAACAAAGAAGGATGCATTAATAACAGGGCTGTTAGATGGACTCAGGGATGGGTTGGTTCTGCACTGGGAGCTGCCACCACACGCAGGTCATGCTGCTGTCCCACGCAGCAAATGCTCATCACTTTGACCCAGTTCTGCCTGCAGAGCTGATTCCCCTTCTGCACTGTGAGTTCAACAGGGAGGATAACTCTGCCTGACTCCACAGCTGAGGGACCAAAGCTGGAATGGGCCCCTCCTCAGGCACAGCTTTTCTTCAACAGGATTGCCCAGTGCCCGACATTTTCCTTTTGAAGTTAACAAACCTCATCTTCCCTTCCGCCTTCACATCCCCTGAAACTCTGTCCCTGTATCTTCTCCTGCTGCTTACCAGCCCAGTCATTGCCAAATAAAACTGGAGTCCAGCTTAGTCCCTGCTCTGAGTCCTGGGCCCTGCAGCTGACCCGAAGCAGCAGTGACGTTGGGATAACGCAAGCAAACACACCTAATTCCAGCAATTAATTTCCCTCTTCTTTTACTTGAAAGAGGCCACAATAATTTTGATGATGAAACTCCGCCTAACCTGGCAGAGCCCAGCAGTGGAAAGCCCAGCCAGAGGGATTATCAGGGCTCAGGGAGTGGTCACATCATTTTTCCCCTGAGAAACCCAGCTGATCCATGCAGCTCCAAAACTGGTCAGTGATATGGAAATTGGAATTAACCCTTTGTTACAGCCTCTCCCTTCAGTTTGGGATGTTGGAAACAGCAGACACTGTCACTGGCCATTTCCAGCAGAAAGCAGCAGCCTGCACTGAAGGAGCAAGTCCATCTCCTAGGCTGGACATGTGTGGACACCTCAAGCCTAAACCCTCCACGTGAGCTGGGGGTGGCAAGGACAGAGCACTGACCTAGAGGAAGATGTCCCTGCCCACGGAACGAGGGTTAGAATTAGATGAATTTTAAGATCTCTTCCCATGCAAATCATTCTGTGGTTCTGCGATTTTTTGATTCTATGAAATGGCTTTATTTTTATTTTAGTCTATGAGCAGATTGTCAGCACATGTGGTCTGAAGACAGGATCACAACCCCCAAAAACACAGGTCCAAGCCTTTGACACAAGTGAACTCAGCACATGCTAGGTCACAATTTGTGCTACTGGTTTTAAATCAGCTTCTCATGCAAACTATCTAATGACTGCCTTAAAACTCAGATGTGAGAAAATTCCATATTCTGATCTACATCTTAACTTCTGCTCAAGCTTTGGCTTTATCTTGTTATCTTGAGTTTCCCTCTCAGCCACTGCATACTTCTTTTATTGCTCACTCATTCATAAGGCAGGACACTTGGAAGATAGATGAGGAGATGGAAAAGGAGTTATAGCACAGAAACCGGAAAAATAACATAAATTCCTTTAGTCTCATTTGTACCTTTTTAAAAGCTCTCTTTTTGGAAATTGAAACTAGCCAGGGATGCATTTCTCAGCCCTAATTCAATCACTGCTCTTGCAGAATGGGCTGGCCATACATCCTGGTACGATGTTCAAACTTGCAACAAAATATTTCCAATCTGCCAGGGGGATCCGCCAAATTGGTTTGGAACATTAACACAAAACACATCATGTGCCATCTATCCAGGCAGGGTTTTTGCCCTGAAGTGTAGTTAAGTAGCCTAAATTGCCTTTTGATTTATTTCATTACCATCCCATTTAGAGCCAGCAGTCTCTGAGGGATGGGGGCTCCTTGGGAAGGGATGGGGGCTCCTCAGGAGGGGATGGGGGATCCTCGGGAAGGGATGGGGGATCCTCGGGAAGGGATGGGGGCTCCTTGGGAAGGATTGGGGAATCCTCAGGAAGGGATGGGGGATCCTCGGGAAGGGATGGGGGATCCTCAGGAAGGGGTGGGGGCTCCTCAGGAGGGGATGGGGGCTCCTCGGGAAGGGATGGGGGATCCTTGGGGCAGCCCCCTGTCCTGGGCCGGGCTCCTGCCCAGCCACAGCGCCCCAGGACAGCCAGGCCCTGCTCTGCAGCTCTCAGCCAAGCCTGGCCACGGGCACTCAGGGTTAAAAGGGCTGCTTTTGCCTGGACAGAAAGCAACACCAGCTCCAGTGCCAGGGGTCCTTCCTAGAGGTCCAAAAACACCTGGAAGGGGATGGGAAGGAACAGAGGGATGAGAAAGTTCTGCTTTATTTTTCTCTCTTCCATTTATTGTTTCAGTATTTTCCTAAAGTTTACTGGCTCCCTCTCCCTTTCTCTCTGCTCTTGTCAGAGGTGCCAGAGGTTCCGAACTCTGTGCTGGAATCTCTCTGGCACATCTGCCTCATTTGTGTCCCCTGCCCTCTGCAGCTGAGCTGTTCTCTCCAGACCTGCCTCCTCTAAACCAGCCTCTCCACCTGTGCCTCATAACCCCTTTTGTTGCCTCTGTTCTTGCACACAAATCCATCCTCCTCTCTGGGCTTTCAGGGCTGTGTCCTGCAAATTCAGCAAGGCCGAATTGGCTCCCCAGCCTGTAGAAATGAGGCTACATGGAACTTGAACTGTCTGGCCTCAGCAAAAGCAAACCCAGCAGTGGTGATTTGATGTTTCTGTTGTACTCTCATAGCAGGTGCTTGGACTATTTGTTTTACATTAAAATATATGGATGGTGGCATTTTAATACTATTATGTTATTCCAATACCCTCTGCTGAATCAGTGCCAGTGATATGAGATTCTTTGGGTAGGGACACAGACCACAGTCTTTTCCTTGGTTTCCATGAGCCAAAAGCAAGCGCCCTTCCCTTAAAAACTTGGTCTGTGTTAAAACCAGAAATCATTCTTCACCTTGTATTTCAGGATTTGTTTCTTTGAAGGAATTATCCAGCAGCTCATACTTTTTACATCAGATTTAAACTTTAGGTGCATTACAGACTGACTTTTCCTAAAATGTAAGAGCCTGGAGGGCACAAAATGTCAATCCCAGATCCCATGTTTCTCACCAAATGACCACATCCAGCACCACCAGCTATGGGAAGTAAATTTGTATGCACCAGTGGGTGCTCTGATCTGGATTAAATGCAGACAAAGAGCTGGAGTTCTTTTAGCTTTGTCCACTTTTTCTTTGAGCTCCTACAGCAAACTGTCAGTACTTGTTTCTCCCTCTGTCTCTCTTTGCCATTTGTCTCTGGGAAATAGTTTGTGTGGGGAGAGCTGGGCTGGCTCTCCCTGCTGATGTTATCTCTAGATGCAGCACCTTTGGGCACTGCTATTGGGAGCACAAAGTGTTTGCTCTCCCCCTTTAGCTTTCCAGGGAACGTGTGGAGTTGGCCATGGGAGGGTGGCAGCAGCAGCCCAGGAGCTTCAGGGGCTGTTCCAGCCCCATGGCCCTGGAGCCTGGCTGGGGCTGTTCCACATCCGTGGCCCTGGAGCCTGGCTGGGGCTGTTCCACATCCATGGCCCTGGAGCCTGGCTGGGGCAGGCTCAGCCAGGGCTCCTGGCTGTCCCACCCTGCTGGGGGGCACATACAGAGCTGGTTTGTGCCTGGCATGCTCAGACACAGCACTCACACCCACACAGGGCTTTTCTCAGCCCGGAGTCTGTCCCGAGTCTCTCAGTGGTGTGTCCTGGGCTCCTAGCACCAAAGCAGCTGAGTTGCCCAAGGACCCCACACAGGGGGTCAGGGACAGCCCAGCCTCAGCTCAGCCAGAGCTCTGCAGCTCTTGATGCCAAAGCTGTGCTGAAGGACCTGCATCTCAAACCTGGAGACCATCCCACCTCCAGATCATCCCCCCTCCAGCAGGATTCCCATGGGAATGGGATCAATGCAGGGCCAGGCACGCTGCAGTGCTGTAGCCAGAATAACCCCAGCCCCAGGCTGCTTCTGCAGCCCAGGTAATTAGTGAGACACTGACTCCTGCCCACTGCAGCCCAGGTAATTAGTGAGACACTGACTCCTGCCCACCAAGGCCATGGTCTTGCCTAATTTTGTCTGACATCAGATCGCCTGGGTCAGGAATTCCCATCTCCTGCAAATGTCTGCACACACACACCTTCAGTAAAGGTCAAGGAAAGTGTAAGTATTGGCAAAATTAGTGAGATTTTCACTCCAGAGAAGAACATGGCAGGGCTTGGAGAGTGGCCACAACATTTCTGTGGGCTGGGGAGGGCCTTGGGGAGGTGTCCCTTTCAGCTGGAGGAAGGTGAGGATTGATGATTTATATTATTACAGAGGCAATTGTAGCTCCTTAAATAAGACAAAGCTCCTCAAACTTTGGGAATAATGTTGAGATACATTTGTTTTGCTATTGGAAAGATTCATTGAATAAAAAGACTGTTTTAAGCTAATAAAATGAAGCCATGTCATATTTAGTCTTTCAACAAAATAACGTGAGAACCAAATCATGTGCAGAGTGGGACCAGGAATTGGAAAGGGCACTGAGTGGATGTGTAGCACTGACTGGACAGATAGCAAAAGGACTATGTCTCTTAAAGTTATTAAGAAATGTCTCTGCCACTTGTTTTATCCAAGTGTGAGATTAATCTCAAAAGGATGCTACTGTTGAAGTAACTTGCAGGACTGTACTAGCACCAAAGCTCTGAAATCTGAGGGCAGTACAAGTAATATCTGGTGCTTTTTGATTGGAAAAAAAAGAACAAGAGAGACTTCAAAAAAAGAAACCCTGCTGTCAGAGACAAATCCTATGGAATCTTTAAGAAATGTGAGAAACTGCATAAAAGCCACTCAAATGCAAGTTTAAAATTAGCAAAGGCGAACTTAAGCAGAAAAGATGGAAAATATTCCCATCAGTGGATGGTCACTAATTATATACACAGAGCTGCTGTCAGCTGTCTTCTGTAGGAGCACATTTTACACTATCTCCTCTGGCAAACTGACTGGGATGAGCTTGGAAAGGATTGTGTCCCACAGAGTGACTCATTCCAAACAGGCTTTGATACCTCACTTGAACATCTTATGAAGATCTTATTAAGCACAGCCAAAAGATGTTTTTTCTCATGTTTTTGATAAGTAAATCTGTGCAAAAGAATATCTGAAGTCAGTATCAAACAACTTTGCTCCTGAACACCATGAGCTGTGACTATCCCAGAAATCCTGCTACCCCAGGCAGGCTGAACCCTTTTTCTCATGACAAGAATTTTTGTGTTTTAAATAAAAAATGAGTGGGGAATCACCACAGCATGTGACCTACATCAATCAAACCACCTTTTCACTTTCCTTGGAATAGGTGTCTCAGGAAAATTGGGCAACCTGCTGCTCTGAGGGCTGGTTATGCAGGGAGCCAGGAGCATTCTGATAAATGACATCCTGCTGCAAACACCACAGCTGGGTGGGATTTCCCAACACCACCATCTACCTTCACTAAGGGATATCCTGTTTTAAAGAGCAGAAAAACTTTTTCCAGATTTGAAGTCATGAGACCCTGAAAAATGAAGGCTTCAGACATTTTATACTCTCCTAAGTTCAATCTTTTTTTGTCCTATTTCTGACCTTTCTCTATGCCACCCAAAGCAGGAGATTCCTTTCATCTCTTGTGTGCCCTTTATAGGGTTCTATATTTATTTTTGTACTTTCTGCCTGAAATCTTAGTTGCCCTTTACTTCATCTTTATAAAAAATTGATCATATGCTGGAATTATTTTTGAAATGCAGCTTCTGTTTCCCCAGTATGTCAAAGAAGTAAAAAACAAGTATTAGTTAGACTTTCTGCATGGTCACAGTGCTCACACAGTGCTGCCAGCACATGCAAACAGAATGAGATGTGATCTTCTCTCTCTGGGCAAGTTGTGTTGTTTAAATCACAGAGATGGTGTCCTTCAGTCACTGCCTAACGCTGTGCAGAATAGCAAATGAACGAGAGCAGGACCAGTAAAAGCTGAGAGGAATGCAGCAAAAAATATTTTCTCCTGCATATTTTTCTTATACTTCTGATAACCTTCGTGACTTGCTGTAGACTAAATCAATTTATCACCACTTCTGGGTCCAGAAAATAAATTTCACAGAATGCTTTTATAGTTGTTATTTTTGAAGAATAGCTGAACTTGGGACACAGAGGTGAGATTTAATGAGATGGATTTTCACAGAACCTAATTAATGCTCTTCTCAAACATAAGGCCTGGCCCTTGCCTTTTTCAAGCTGTAGGAGCTGCTCTGTGAAATAAAACAAGGTGTCACAATTCTTCAGGGCCACAGACACATTTAGGGGGAAAAGGCCTCCCACACCATCCAGTCCAAGCTGTGCCTGTTCCGCACCTTGTCCTCAGTCCAGAGCCCTGAGTGCCACATCCAGGGTGTCCTTGGACACCTCCAGGGATGGGGACTCCAAACCTCCCTGTTTAACAATGCCTTCCAGGAAGAAGTTCTTCCTGAGAATTCAGATTCTTCCTCAGCTTTCTGGCATTGAGGGGTCCGTCTAGGAGAGCACCTTATCTGCTCTTGGTTATCACTTCTGCCCAAACCCTCTTGGTTTCACAAAAGTAACTGTGCAAGGGATCCTGTGCATGTGCCTCAGGGGTCAGATGCTCCTGCCTCATGTGTCCTCCTCTCCTCTCCTCTCCTCTCCTCTCCTCTCCTCTCCTCTCCTCCCCATGGTACCTGAGAGCAGCTGCAGGACCCTGGGACCCCTCTCCTTCTCAGCTCTCTCCCGAGCACATCCCAGCTCTCCCCAGACAGAAAGGATCTGCACTCTCATTTCTCTTTGGTCATCAACATGCAAATCAAAGCCATGAATGCCTGAGCTGGAGCCTCAGGTTGGGTTTCCCGTGCTTTGAAGGGACGTGGCAGGACAAAGTTCCTGATTTCTGGGTTTTCTGTGGTGCATTCAGCGCAAAACCTCCTCACCCACCCTTTCACAGGAAATGCTGTTAGAAAACTATAAATTTCAAATAGAAATTTCCAAATTAATGCTTAGGTAGGTTTTAGATCAGGACAGAAACTGAGAGCAGCATTTCCCCAGTATCTGTTGGAAGTAGCTGGGAAATGGGGGGGTCCTTGTGTAGCACTTTGTGCTTTCTCAGTTGCTGATGACAAAGGCTCACTATTTGAAAGGTGGCCTGGCAGTTTATTGAGGGCTCGCTGCTGTTCTGGCTCCTGGGTACAGCTGCCTGAAGCACCACTTGCCTTTTGGTCTTGAGGGGTTTTCTATTTAAAAGAAAGGCAAATACTTTAACAGAAAAAAATTGAAATAATTTGAAAATATAACTCTCAATGGGTTTGATAAACTGCTTGTTTTTGAAAAGTAACTCTTGTGAGAAACATTGTCACCTAGATTAGACTGGATCAATGCAGTGCCAAGTAAGTGTCACCATGTAGGAAGTTTGAAGATCTGTCATAAAAAGGAACTTGGAAAAAATAGTCCTGAAAAAAATCTGGTTTCTTTTACTGTGCTTTCACTTGTTATTATTAGAATATAACTGAATTGTATTAAAGACATTCAACATGTGATTTTATATTCTATAATTGAATGAAAATGGGATTTCCTAGCCCCTTACTGAAATGGGATTGTGAGATTAAGGGAAAATTTATCTAGGATCATTACTTGCTGCTGTCCAAGCAAAACTGACACTGTGGACATGATGGATTTTAGCTTGTGAAATACTGAACAGTCTTGTTGTCTGGCCTACCTGAGCACTTTGTAGGATGAAGCTGACATAGGCTGGGAATGGGGGTGGTGGCACAGAATTACAGATAGAGTTGTTGGTTATGTTATCTAGCCTTCCCTTCCTATCACTACATAAGTTTTCCACAGTACATATCTTCCTTTCCAAAAAGATACCGAATAGAAGGTTCATGCCAGAAGTGAATAAAAGATGATGATAGAGGAGTTTTGAAATGAAGAAACAGCATGGTGCTCACTGACACTGAGACACTAAGTTTAGAAAGAAAATGAGGCAGCAATTTTTCTGCCTTTTGACATGCTACCCACATAATATTTCTTCGTAGGTCATACCTACCTTCCTTACATTCTGGTTACCAATTGAAAATCACCCTAAAATGCTGATACTTCCAATCAGGATTCTCTAAAATAGTGAACTGTGTGGTAAAAATGCTATGGACGTCCATTGCTAAAAACATGATTTTCCTTAATCCCTGCTTCACCCTACAAGCTCATCCCTGCAGCCAATGCATGGACCAGAACAGTGAAGTCAATGAAGTCCAAGCTGAGCCGTGTCTGCTGACCCTGACCCTTCAAAGTCAAAGCAATACTGCCAGCGTCCTCCGTCCAGAATGTCTGCTCTAAGTTTTGATCTTGGGACAGTGATCTTCACCCGTTCTCTGGGCCTCTGAACTAAGATGGCACTAAGAAGGTAATTGTGCTTGTACTTTATGTTTTAGCATTATATTTCTGAAGAAATGGGAAACAACCCCAGGTAAGAGGAAATGAATTTAATTATGCTCCTCACTTTGGGTACACAATGAGTTAAACTCTTGGGGTTATTCAGACAAGGATGTCACTGCTGCCCCTTGCTTTGGGCTTTGTCATGGAGCCTGAGTCATCCTGCACACAAAAACGATGCAGGGAAAACAAGAAATGACACAACTGGAATTTGTCCTCGTCACAGTGGATTCACAGGGAGAGGCCTGACTCATTCCCACTAAAATTCACCTTCTGTGGGACCTTCCCCAGTGGAGGGGAAGCTCTCCAGTGAAGTGGTGCTGGCAGTAAAGATTGTGTATAAAGAACTAGGAGCCACCAGGTAGAGCATTTTGACAAATGCTGAAGTTGTCAAGAGAAAAGTTTCAAAAGAGTGATGGAAACCAAGAGAGCAGCCTGGCTGGTTCCAGACAAGTAATCAGGAAACACCTCTTGTGCTAAACTAACAAAGCCAGGTACTGGCAGGAGCATGAGCTGCAGAATATTATCACTTCATATTGCTTCCAAACATTTCCAACCAATAGCCACACACAGTTAATTATAGGTTCATTTGGTTGCATACCAAACTGTGAGAGTTAACCCCTAGGGTACTCAGCAGATGATACTACAGAGGATATTATTCATCATGCTGAAAAATGTCTATAAATTTTAGTTCTCCAAGACAGTAGCTTTAGTTGAAAAGGATGTTTTTTTCCTTTCTATCGGCTTTTTTAGGTAATGTCAAAGTAATTCTCCATCAATTTTGCAGTACTGCCTTTATGAAAACACAAAGTTTCTTAGCTCAACTTCTCCATTAACTCCTTTGGTCTAGAATAAAACATGAGCTATGCTTGTGTTTGATACAGAGAGACATATTTAAACTTCAGTCCTAACTCTGTTCACAGTTCGTGGCACTGGAGAGGCACCCATGGTCTGCTTTGCCTGCCTGCCATTCACTGATCTGGGAAGAGCCCCTGAGCTGCCTCACAGCCACTGCCATTCCCTTCCCACGCACAGCCCCACTGCTCTCCGGGGACAACACCACCTGGGCTGTGGCAGAGGCTCCAAACCCATTGCCACGGGTGGATGTACCCTGGGTGGGATCTCACCAGATTGGGACATCAAGCCACAGCTGCTCAGTGAAGTGAGAGCCATTCCTGTCAGTTTAAAAGAAATGTCTCATTATTCCTCCAGATAATCTCCATGCAATTATGTTAGTTATTGGAAAGCAGAAGCTGGATCACAATGACAGAGTGTATATTGTGAACAGACTTCCATACATTTTGTGTTTACAATTCAAAATACTCATGTTACCATAAAGTAACATGATTTTGGTGTTAATTGTAATATTACAAAGATGACTTTCTAATTAAGTTAATCCATAAGTTCTTTCCCCCTCCTGCTGCAGGTGAGACAATAGGTCCACACTTCCACGTTTTCAAATAGCTCCCACTTATCAGAGATAAGATCCTACCAGCAGAGCCTCTCTCTGCAGCCCCGCAGCTGCCAAGAGCCGCACGCACAGACCCAGACCAAGAATTTTAACAGGGATCTTCTGGCCTGTTCT
Source organism: Pyrgilauda ruficollis (assembly GCF_017590135.1). Taxonomy (NCBI): domain Eukaryota; kingdom Metazoa; phylum Chordata; class Aves; order Passeriformes; family Passeridae; genus Pyrgilauda; species Pyrgilauda ruficollis. Next base: position 834,074 of record NW_024511544.1, read on the forward strand.
CAATGAAAATTTTCTCCTATGCAGAAGAAAGTGGAATTTTCTAGATTTATGTGTAATTCTGAGTGCAGCCTAAGCACAGGGTGCCCAGGGGAGCTGTGGCTGCCCCTGCAGCCCTGGAAGTGTCCAAGGCCAGGCTGGGACTGGATGGGTGTAAGGTCCTTTCCAACCCCAACCATCATGTGATTCAATAGTTGAAGTTTTGTTCTTACAAAGCAATCACATGCTAAGGGAATTCACTTTTGAGGTGTGCTGTGTGGTTGGATGGGGTTCTCCTGAGCCAGCTCACCCTCACACTACACAGTGCTGCTGCTTTTTCTGAACTGATCTACCTGCTCACCACTTATACACGAGTTCAGCAGCAGCAGCAGCCTACAATGCCTTTGATGGTTCCTCTTTATAAGCCATGCACAAGTGAGTCTCCACCTTGAGATGGATGTTTTTAACAAAGGGTTAACCAGTTGCTCCAGATCTCCAGTTCAGAAGACCACAGAATGCCTGTAACAGAGCTAAACACCAGCCCCACCAGTACATGAACCATCAGCTAAAGAAACCATGCATGTCTGTAGTGCACCTTTAGTATTTTAATCTGATCTGAATTTTATAAATCTCTCATTAAGGGGTACCTTAATATAAAGCAGAAGTCTGTTGGACCAAATTAAACAAATATCTTAATGCTAAGGTATTCCTTAGCATAGTTGTTAAAATCTACAGTTTTCTAGAAAATATTTTAGGTCTGACTACACCTTTCAGTCTAAATTTGCACTAAGTATAGCAAGGCAGACTTCTCAGGCTGATTCCCTGGGAAAGCAAAGCCTAAGCACTCACTTGGCGTCTGGCTTCCTTCTGCCTTCTCATTTCCCACTGGAAATTTCAAAGTAAATTCAAATAAATATGACAAAGTGTAGATATATTGAAGAAACTTTTGTGAAGTCTTAATCCATGTTTTTTGGACACATTCTCTTGACTCCTTGTTGCAATTCTTTACAGGCTACTGCGCCCTCTCAATGGTTAATTGTTCTACGCCTGCAGGATTTATCCACCCAAACATAACAGTGTGTGCTGTGGCTCAGGGAACATCTCCTGGGGGAGCAGCTCTGTCACAGGCTGCGTGGCTGTCTCCTGACTGTGTGTGGGCTCATTTGTGGGACAGGATCTGGAATGCTGTAGGCAAGGCTGGTCCCTCAGTGCAAGCCACCAGCCCGCTCCCACGGGAGCCTGGCTGGAGCTCCAGGATGGAGCTGGCTCAGGTCTGGGTTACAGCCCATGCCATGACATTCCTGCTGCTTGGCCCAGGGACACCCTTTAGGTGCAGCTCCCTTTCAAGTACCAGAAGGCTTGAGCTGGTTTCAATAACCAGCACTAACTCAAATTAATCCTGGTGCCTTCTGACACTAACTGGGCATGAGAGCCAAGCATCCTCACTGCAGGTCCTTGAAACCTTTCTGTCCTTCCATAGCTCAGTTCTGCATCCTTCCAGTACCAACAGGCCCTGTCTGTGTCCTTGGACTAAATGGTTGTTCTTCATTCATTGATTTTTTAAATTGTTTACTTCAAAACACCTGGAAATTCTTTCCGTTAAAGCAGAAGTCTATTCCATTTGCACAGCACACACTGGCAATTATTTCTCTTGGTGAGTATTCAGGGCTTCATGAGCTCAGTTTTCTGCCACCACATGTTAAAGGCAAGGTTTGAACCAAACCTTGGTTTAACTTTCAGTTTTACCAAAACCTCTGTTGAGTTACAGGCTTAGCTCAGGTAACTGAGTTCATGTTCCTGACTCATCATTGAGGCTCTTGGAAATGTTCCTGGAGATACTTTCAGTTCAGGCTCAGGAGGCCTGGGCTGTGACTGCAGAGGATTCCAGTTTCTCACAGCAGGAGCAGAGATCCTGCCCCACATCCGAGTCTTGGGTTTAATTTGTCAGAGATTTAGTGAATGAGGTTGCAGAGTGGGAGATCTCCACCAGAATTTGGTGAACAATTCATGTGTAAACACAACCTGTTTCTGCATTAAAAGTGGTCGCAGTGAACTGGCCTAACCATTGGTTTCTTGCTGACTTGGCCAATACCAATCTTCTTTGAGTTTTGCTAAAGCGTGGATATGGAAGACCCCAATAACAGGCAAGATCAGTCTTGGGTATGGAAACCTGAATTTCCAGTGTGACAAATGCCAACTGGAAGAAACAGAACAGTTCTCAACCGCTATTTCTGAATTTTTTTCAAAAACTTAAGCCAAAATTCAGGTATGAAGCACAAAAATCTTGGATTCTGATCTCAACAAAACATCAAGGAGCACAGGTTAATAAAAACATTACAAGACAGGACAGCCAAGCTCATAGGTCACAGTTAAGGTTAACAGGTGCTGGGTTTTTTCTTGCAACTTTTCACAGAGTTACAGAATGGCTGGAAGAGACCTTGAAGCCCATCTTGTTCCAACCTCTCAGGCTGTATTTTTTTCTATTACCAGGGTAAGCTTTAAAACCCCCAAACACAGCAGGAATCTGCTGTGGGATAATTGTGCTCTGTGAAAGCTGCATATGCTTCAAATCGTTAATGTTTTGTTCTGCAACAGGAGAGACACCAAAGACTCTATCAAGGCTCCAAAGGTGCTGAAAATCCTGGGAAAAGTGAATAATCTACACAGCAACTATTTTTGTCTAGCTGATATTCCCCTCTGAGCACTGAATGACAAGCATGGTCCTATGGGAAGTGTTGCTAATTGTCCAAGGAGAAAGGCCAGATTAAATCAGAAATTGTCCAGAAACCTGTGCCCCAGCCAGTGGCTTTGCTGAGCAAATTAATCACCAAAGCAAGCATCTGATTATTGCCATTATAAAAGGTGCCCGCTATTAAATTTGGAATTTGAGATCTCTGTTATTTCTGAAGAGAGGCTGGCCCTCAGTCCCAGCCCTCTGTCAGCAGCATGACAGACTGTCAGCTCCAGTACTCACACACATGAAGTGCATGTTTTGCTCATAATGCCAGAATCCTCTAAAACTGAGACTGCAGGCGAGTGATAGCATTTATCATTCCTTAATCTCCAGTGTAAATCAGGAATTCAGTGTTCAACCACATGAGATATAGGAGGGAGCTGAAAGCCAAAATACAAGTAGAACCATGTATCACCATTTCTGATTAGCTGAAAGTGGAGGACAAGTGGAATGAAAATTCATTTTTGTGGATTACAGTTCTTGTGCAGTCCAATTCCCTCTCATAATTTAGACCAACATTAATGCTTCCTTTATCTTTACTCTGGGCTGTTGAGAAGACGCAGAGCTTGTCTGTCAGGCTCAGACTTGCTTTAAGACTATTACCTAAAAAGTAGGAAAGCCATAAATAGTGCTTTGATCCTTTCAAACACAACCAAAACGCTGTAAGGCTGCAAGGGATGTGTATTTCTTTTCACACCTAGGAGGCTGCCCAGCAGAACCTTGGGGTGGAGTTGGATGGGATTTTGGAAGCACTCAGCTGTACCCTGTGGTCCCACCAGCCTCAATGGGAGCTTTCCCATTTAGTGAACTGGATTTACTCCAAACTCAGAGCTTGGCCTTTCTGGGAATCCTGCTGCCCCAGCCAACAAAGCTGCCAGGACAGACTTTGTGGCATTTAAGGCTCCTTTTCTAATTGCACTGAAGTGCAGCTGGGGTGCCAGGCCCTCCAGTGCTTGGAGGAAAGGCAGGGACTGAGCACTGGGTGTACCTTGGATGGATGGAACTGGGTCCAGGTTGCGGGGTGGATACTCTTCTTTGCCTCCACAGCCACATCAGAGATTTGCCAGAAGATGCTTTTACAGATTCTGTCTGGTCACAGTGAGGCGCAAGCCCTGTGTGTAAACCTTCTCCTCAGCATTCTCTGTCTGCCTGCTTTTAATCTAGGCCAAATGTTGTACCAGGAGAGCTCCTAGGACACCCAACACAGGCACACCTGCTGCACCCAGCACCAGATTTCCTGGGTTTGTGTGTCGTTTTAGCAGTGGAGCCAATTTTTTATCTATTAATGCTACTGCTCTGTGAGTGGAAGTGCTGTGTGTTATCCTGGCTGAGCGTGGTTTGCAGGATGTTTTGGGCATGGCTGTCTCCAGCACAGTAGTGCCATGGCCAGGCTGTAGGTCAAGATCTGCCAACCTCCCCTGTCACAGTGACAGTGGGGTCTGGCAGAATTGTCACTGCCACTATCAACAAGGGCACCATTCAGCTGAGTGTTTGAGGAGCAACCCTAACATCGAGGAGTTTCTGAAAAGGAAAATGAGGAACATTTCTGTGCCCAAGCCAGAAAAACCAAACCAAACCAAATTAAAAACCAAACCAAAACAAAAAATCCCACCACAAACAAAAACACATTGGAAAATGTGAAGTGCAATTGCAAAGGCACTGCTAAATCCTGAACTCCAGGAAACATGGCTGTGCTGCTGGTACTCCAATATCCCTTGATTGCTGGTGCCAGGAATGTCAGGGCAGCCTCTCCCAGTCCTGCTTGGCTTGATACCACTCTCTGAGTCTCTCTGGAGTCTTCAGCAATTGTGAGCAGCTCCAGACACTGGAGCTTTATTCTGGTGTGTGCCATGAGAGCTGTTCCTTCTGATGGAGGAGCAGCAGGGCAGGCGTGGCTCTCTCAGCCAGCTGGGCTGTGTGCAGGCACTGCTCAGGGACAGCTTACAGCAGCCACATCCCTGTGGAAGGAATCTCCTGGCTCCTCTGTGCCTCTGTGTCCCCCTGGCACCCAGCTGTGCCTGCCAAGCAGACCAGCATCCCTGGCCATCTTTTGGGAGCAGAGCTCCTACCAGGAGCTGCTGGAATGCTGGGGTCCCTCTGCAAGACTGGTCTAACCCCAGGCAGGGCCACTCCAGTGAGGCTGCAAGCCCACAAGCTGCACTCCCCTTTCACTGCATACTTTCGTGTGCTTTAAGATTTTGCTCAGGCAGAACTATTAAATCTCCAGAATTTCAGGCCCATATTCAGAAAAATAGAAATGTTATGTTGTTTGGCAGCCTCTTTTATCAGCCATGTCTCTTTCCTAACAAGATGCTCACAGCTTTTTAAGTCATTCATCTGCAGGAGGTTGTGTTCTGTGCTGCTGGTGGTAGTCAGGTGAAAGGGTAGTTAAAGAAAAAGTCATTTTTAGAGAGGTAGAAAGAGCTCCCCTCCAGAGAGAGTTGATTGCAGTGGTGATTGCACCTCACAAGAAGAGGAACATGTTCAGGATGTCTCATGGCAGCAATGTCCTCCTGAGGTCAGAGAAGCAGCAAGTAAAGAGTCCCACAAGTGTGGCTTTCCAGGACAGCTCGGGAGAAGCCCTGAGCTCCCTACTTTCCAAATGCCACTGTGTCACTTCAGCCTTGCTGCAGTTTTTTACAGGATAAAACATGAAACACTCCAGTCTATTGTGACCCCTGCATGATCCGTTTCAGGACCACCTCCTGGGTGCTCCCAGCTTTCCTTGCTGTTTGCAGCAGCTCTGTCAGGCACATCCTCCACATCCCCCGGGAGCCTCAGAGCTGAAGGGGAAATCTGAAATGCTCCTGGTGCAGAGGATGGAGAGACATTGCAAAGTTAGTGCACCTACACATGCCTCCAAAGAGAAATGCTGAATAAAAATCCACCTTGATGTGTTCTTGAAGGCAAAAGCCTTCTAATGCAGCCTCTGCCCATGATTTATAACAATGACTCATAATATTGCATTATACTTAATATGATGTAACGCTGATGCAAGATGCCATTTGTGGAATTTCAATGTCACAGGGAAAATGAAAGGAGAGAGCAGTCTGGTCATGTACCTTGCCATGCAGTCAGAATGAAATGCCTACAGCCAGAATGTGTAGAGCCTTTCAGTATCTACTTTGTTATTTTTTAGCAGGATAGATAACCTGGAGAATAACATTTCTGTTTCCTGGAGTATAAATATCTCTCAGACATACATTATTGTGTTACTTACAGTAATTTAATCAACTTCATATTTGAGAAGACAAATTTGCTAACAGACAATTCAGTCTTGCAATTATACCCCCTCACATGGAAGTTTGCAGGGCAAATAAGGATTATGCCTTTAAATTAATTGAAGCTTTATCTCCCTTTTCTGACCCAGCTGTTATGAATTCTCCTCCTGTTCTCACTGTACTGCTTGCTCCTTCCTGCAGTGAATCAGCACTTCAGGAAACACTAATTCAAAGAGGAAAGACACCCTAAACTCTGGTTCTGGAGGTCAGGAATTGCTGCTCTCTGCTAGGTTTGACAAATGAGGTAAGGCTCTGGGGCTGCTCGGGCCAGTTTGGTGGGGTGTTGGTGACCCCTGCTCAGAACTCTGCCCCTGCCCTTCCAGCAGCCCTAGGAACTTGTGCTACACAAGTGAGTCCTGCTGGATTGTCTCCAGACAGACAGGGAAACAGAGCCAGAGCTCTGTCCTTCAGCTTGAGGAAAGCTGGCCCTGGCTGCGGGACCCACGGGCACCCCTGGCTGCATTTGTGGTGGGGAGCAGCTGGGAATGGCTTGTGTCCCCCACTCTGCTCCCAGGGCTGCTCCTCGCTGCATCCAGGGTGTGCCTCGGGGCTCTCCAGGCACTGCATGACCCGAGCTGTTCAGCAAAGGAACAGGGATTTTCTCCATCTATGACCTTTGAAATCCTCCACATCTGACACCCTCAGTTGTCTCATTTCCAGCAAGAAGTGACAGATTGTGGAATTACAGAGTATCCTGAGCTGGAAGAGACCCTCGGGGATCACTCAGGCCAACCCCTGGCCCTGCATAGACACCCAACACTCCCACCCTGGGCATCCCTGAGAGTGCTGTCCCAAGGCTCTTGGAGCTCTGGCAGCCTTGGGGCTGTGCCCATTCCCTGGATGACTGTACACTTGCTCTGTCTTCAGGATGTTCAGAGGCTGCTGCTGGCACCCCAGGGAGCACAGAGAAATTGCCTGGGTCAAACAGGACTGTGAGAGGCTGGAAAGCCTTGAACTGAGGTCTCCACAAATCCTGGATCAGGCTTTCCCTGGTGGTTCTCTGTCAGTTCATACCCTGCAGTCCCTTCTGTGCCCAGTGCTCCCAGTAAGCCCAGCAGACCATTCTCAACTGCCAAGATGGAATGGATGATTTTACCAGTGGTGCTCAAGAAGACAACTCGATATTGGTGGGTCTGTGCTGTTCTAGAATGCATCCTGAACCACCTGCAGCAGGTGTCACCTTGAAGAAGGAGCTTGTCACAGGTGAGCACCAGGTGAGTGGGCACAGCACAGTTTCACATCGCAAGACCAAAGTAGAGAGGACTGACTTTTGAACACCATAGCAGTGCCTACAGGTGGTGGTAAGAAATCAATAAGAATTTATTTATTTTTGGAAGCCTGGTAGGTGCCAGTCTGTCTCCAAAGTGTATAAATATCATCAAAACCTAGCCATGGGCAAGTGAAACAAGACAAGAATTTGTAGCCCAGAGGAAAGCCACCATGAATAGATTGTGTGGAGGCTGATAAGATCCATATTGCTCCAAAATGGAGTTCCACCTCACAACAAGGCTGTCTTTGTTGTGGAAGAGTCAGGTTGTGAGTGTCCTGGCATGCCAAATACCTGTAATGGCCTCCCCTGCCAATTGTCTTTAAATACTGTGATCTTTCACACAGAGGCAAAGCCTGAAAGAAATCTCTCTAGCAAAAACATCATTTGTTCATTCTCTACAGGACAGTGGAGCAGCAAGCCCTCTCCTCGGTTCTGTTACTCTTTCTCTCCCCTGCAGATTTCAAGCAGAGATGTGTTCAAACAAAGATGGGCAATTTTGCTCTGTGAGGATGCAGGAAGAAGCGCAGAGCTATCTCTAGATCAGAGCAGTTCCTGAGCCTGCTGGAGAAATGGCAGATGGCCAGAGATAGCACAAACCACTGCTCTCCCAGATTACAATGTGGAGAGCTGAACCTTCCAGGCACAAGCTTCCAGGACAGCAAATTGTGCACAGAAAGGTGAGAAACACGAGGAGCCTGGCGGGGAGGCTGGGGAGGCTCCTGGAGCCGGCCTTCCCACAGCCACCTCCAGCACCAATGGCCCTCCTCTGCCCAAGGTCCACACCTGGGGGATAACCGAGATCAAAAATTGCAACTTTTCTATTTGTCTGCATTTTTGAGCTTTGCTCTGGGGAAAAATTTCTGGCCAGTAGGCAGTTCCAGCCGAGTTTGCAGTCTGTTGTAGGCTGGTGTGTCATTTCCTAGGAATCTTTTACTGCCAGCACCCATCAAATACAAGCAGACCTTTCAAGGAAGTAGCTTTGCCACAAAGGTGAAACTGCTATTTTTTGTTTCACTGGGTCTGTGCTTATACAGCAGAGCAGACTGTGGGTGTTGGTGCTTCACCAAGTTTTTCGGGATGTGCCTTCATGCTACCAGATGCTAAGTAATAAACATCTCAGAACCATTCATTTTGCAAATATTAATGCTCAATCCTTGAGTTATTCTCGGAATTCAGGGTTCATTTTGCTGGTGTTGAAGTACAAGTTTTTGCACCACAGAGCCAGACACAGGTATTTGGGATACTACACAGAGTAAAACCCAGAATCTCATCTATAAAACTCCTACAGTAGCATTAAATTAGAGAAGGGTCAGGCTTTTGTTTGGGGTGGAAATGGCTTTTCTTCAATACAATCTGCCTGGCTCCAGCATAACTGGAGATGTCTCAGAGCCTACAGGTAATTACCACAACAAAAATAGCATCCACAAATTAACTGCTGCTCCCAACTTCCTTCTCCCATTTGCCTCTAAGTCACACTCACATGATGCTGGAATCAGGACTATTGCATAGGAGGAGGTAAAAGGAGAGCTGAGGAAGCAAGGATTGACATCCCTGGGCAATGGGATCAGCAGAACTCCTGCAGAGAGAGCCCTGCTGGGCTGTGCCCAGGGTGTGGGGAGCACACAGACAGCCCTGGCTGTTCCAGCTGCTGGAATTGGAGCCACAGCCCCACTGGGACTGCCTGGGAATGCCTGGCCCACAGGCACCTGGGGAGCATAGCTCAGACCAGGCTGGGTCCTGTGCCTGGCCGAGCTGCCACTGGAGATCAGAAACACGGCCAAGGCAGCAAACCCGGGGTGTTCTGTGCCTGGGATCCCCAGGAAATTTGTGTGTGGGAGCTGCTGGAGTCCTGCCTTCCCCAGTGCTGCCTCTGCAGCAGCTGCTCTCAGTCCCAAAGGATGGGGTGGGTGTGAATGCTGCTGTGCTGAACCCAAATCCGTGTCACAGTGTGACACAGAGTGACAAGGACTCAGCCTGGGGTCTTGCTGCTGAAGCCTTTCCCTCCTTGCAGGGGCGGCTCTCACACAAAGAGCAACGTTTGAACAACGGGGTTGAAAATGATCCCTTTTCAGCTGAGTGAGACGTTCATGTCTGAACCTGACAAGACTCCTGCTCACCCACACAGCAGCAGGCAGCTTTTTACCAGAAGTACCGTTTGACTTCCCAGATAAAACACTTGTTTGATTTTTTTTTTCCCTTTCTTACAGCTGCAAAGAGTAACATTTAGACAAATGCTTGATGAGCAGACGGTCCAACAACCTGCAGAGCAGCCTACTTGTCTACTGTGAATGATGGCAGCATGGCAGCGCTGTGGTTCTGCTGAGCAGGACACCAAACCCATCCCAGCCCCAGGATGGACATGGGGACAGCAGGGCCACTCACCTTGCGCCCGGCCTCGTTGTTGTGCAGGTTCATGAGTGTCCTGGCGTTCTGCTTGATCTCCCGCGCGTCCACGAAGACCTTGGCGAAGCCGATGCCGTAGCGGATGTCGGCGGAGCAGCCGCCCCATTTCCAGCCCTCCTCCTTGTGGTACTGGCCCTGCTTCTCCTTGTCGCAGCCGCAGTCGCTGAGATTGCCCTGCGTGCAGGCCGCCGTGATGGCGTGGGCCACGCCGGCTGCAATGATGGCGTAGGTGAAGGCGGCCTCCCTGCTTCCTGCAAGGAGAACGGCCGTGAGCAGCGGGCAGGGCACGGCGAGGGGAACGGCAGGGCCTGCGGGCACACAGCACCGCCTGCTCCTGGAAATGCTGGAAAGCCGCTCCATGAACAGGGGAACGGCAGGGCCTGCGGGCACACAGCACCGCCTGCTCCTGGAAATGCTGGAAAGCCGCTCCATGAACAGGGGAACGGCAGGGCCTGCGGGCACACAGCACCGCCTGCTCCTGGAAATGCTGGAAAGCCGCTCCATGAACAGGGGAACGGCAGGGCCTGCGGGCACGCAGCACCGCCTGCTCCTGGAAATGCTGGAAAGCCGCTCCACGAACAGGCTCTGCTCCTCTGGGATTCACCTGCTGGATGCTCATCTCTAAAGCAATGGCCCTCTAGGAGGCAGGGGGAGATCAAGTGTTGTTCAGGCTGATGCCTTTGGAATTTAGCTTTTATATGTTTCAAATCCTGTACTGATCAATGTATAACCCTAAACTCCATACAGAGTGTTAGTTAATTGTCTCCACGTTTTGGTCAGACAAAAAAACTCTCTAGACCTGAAACTCAAGGATATCCTACAGCCTCAGGCTCTGAAAAGTATAAACAAAAGTGAATGGGGAGGAGGAAATTGGGGGGTAAATTACTTCATTACCTGCAGCTGTAATTGAAGAATTAACCCGTGATATATAAATGCGCCAAATTTATAATTGTCTGAAAAACTCATGACCACTGTCCATCCTGGGTGCAGCCTCTGGGAGGCTTCTGGCTGCCCAAGGTGTCCCTGTTAAAGGCTTTTAATAAATACCCACTTTATTCTCTTAACCTTGCCTAGCCTCTGTTCTACGGGGTCACTCCAAGGCATGAAGGCAGCTTCATCTCTATATTTCCAGATGCTATTAGGAGTAGGCAAACTAAACTTAAAACAAAAGGATGGAGTGGCAAATGTTGGAGCTCAAAAATAAAGAAAGAAAGGAAAACAAAATAGGTGGGCTTGGGGGTTAAGTTGTTAAACCCTCCATATTCAACCTTTTAAAAACTCAGCTGGGAAGTAGGATTTTATTTTAAAATTTAATTCTACACTAAATTGTATTTTTACAGGATGACTGCTTCTGTTTCACTCCTGTTCTGAAAACATTTTTACTCAACTGGGACAATTTCTTCACACTGCAGGTGTCAAAAAGTTTTCAACACTGACATCTGTGCTGACTCAATGAAATAAGTCTTGGGTTTAATTTCAAAATTTCTCATAAAATGAAAAAAAATCCTGACCTGTTATAGGCACAGTGACCAGAGCAAGGTGAAGTAAGAGCCTCACCAGAGGGCTGCGAGACAGAGGTTGGTCCAATAATACTTTGTGCAACAAGGCCATAATGACAGGTTTCTGTTTCCTGAGGGGGGGTTCTCACTTTAAATCTAAGATTTAATTTCTCTTTTTGAAGTTTTGTTGCATCCTGCTGTGTGTATTTCCCACATGTGGACCCTACGGGATCTGTGAGGCTTTGGGGGCCAGTTCAGCTGAGAGGGCCCTTCACAGCCTGAGGAGGTTTGCAGAGGTTGCCCGTGTGTGTCAAACAGCCCTTAAAAATATTTGGATCACCCAAATCGAGAACTTGTCCTACTCTTATTTCTCCAATGACAAAATGCACCCTTGTTGAATAGGATCAGAATCAGGCTCTTAATTAGGGGAGTGCAGATGGGAAGATCTGCTTCCCTTCTCCTGGCAGACCTCAGCTGCTGGCAAGAGTATGTTACCCATGAAACAAGCCCATTTCTGCTGCTCATTGCATTTCACAAAAAAATCATCACTTGGGAAAGAAACCTTACAACACTTCAGCCTTGGCTGCATCCCTTTCTTGTAATATGATCTGGATTTCTCTGCTTGTCTCTTTTAATGATAAATGTTCATTTCCTTGTATCGAGGAAGTAAAATGGAAAACAAGATGACATTATCACAATCTGTTAATAGTCAACCTCATGCCCTCTGTTAGCAAAGGCAGTATCCCTAATGCTGCAACATACTGCATTTATTAAAGAACTTAATAAATATTAAGGAACAGTCACTTATCTGACTTCCTCAAAGGATTCCTAGTTTCTCCTTACTTAAACACAAAAAAAAATCATAACATGATTTCTTTTGACCATGGAAATTGCAGATGAAGCTTTCTAGAACTCTTGGCTTTTTATAAAAATCTGAATGTAGAAGAGAAATACCAGGCTTTAGGTGTATTTGGAGTTGAGCTCCTCCTCCAGTTTACATTCATCAGCACCCTCACTACTGTAAGCACAACACTATGAAAAAGGCACTGGCAAACAGTGCACAATAAGAAGTCCCACTTTATCTCTCAGAGGGCAGCACTGCATCACACCAGGTTTCTGCTCCACAAAGCAGCAAATGGGACATTGTCAAAGAAATATTTCTGAGTTGAATTTGCATGTGATTCTTTTTTCCCTTTGATTTTGATCAGATTACTTTTGTTCAGCACAAGTTATTTTCAAGGTCTAGAACAAAAACCACTGGGAGATCACGTGAATCTGACATACTCGGCATTGTAGAGGCTGAGCACTACTTTTGCTTTTTAGAGGGGAGAAAAATGCAATGTAGAAAATACAAAATTAGTTAGTACAAGCAGAGTCAGAAGCCAGTGTCAAGCTTGATCATAAATTACATTACATAAATTATTTTATAAGTTTGTCTTATTTGGGAGAAAATCTTAGCAGCTTTTAAAACCTCAAATTTTGGAGATTACAAGGTAAACAAAGCAAGTGCTTAGAAGAATTGACCCAAGTAGGAAGTGCCTTGGCACTTGTGCAGTGGTGATAAAGTGATGTGGGTTTGTCACGTCTGCATCCAACTGTTCCTGTTTTTTCATAAATGATTGACTTTTTGAGTCTCATTACCCTGGCCTGGCTCACAGAAATGCCAGCATGGGAGGGAAGCTCAGACCAGCCTGAGTGTCTTCTGTGACAGTGCCTGAGGTCCCAGGGGTTGGTGCCCAAACAGGGTAACCTCAGCATGGGGGTGCTTCTGCCACTTTTAAGTAGGAATTCTACTCCCCTACTTTGGAGTCCCACAGAGTTGAAATTCCTGGAGGATCTGAGGGGGAAACGTGGCTTTGCCAAGGTATGGCCAGGCAGCTGCTCCTACAGATGTTAGGCAAGGGTGGAGAGTCACCTGTCACAGAATCACGGAATCCCAAATGGTTTGGGTGGGAAGAGACCTTAAAGCTCCTTCATTCCAGCCCTGCCATGGGCAGGGGCATTTCCATCCCTCCAGGGTGCTCCAAGCCCCGTCCAACCTGCTTTGGACGTGTACAAGAATTACAAGCCTTCCTTTCAGCTCCCAAATCACACATTCTTCTCCTTATCTCAGACAAACCATGGTAAACACTCCAGAGCTCAACTCCAAGCACTGGAACCTCCAGAGAAGGATCTGGCAGCAGTCAGAGCTTGCTCTGGCCATTCACAGGACCTGATGGGTTCCAGCCATGGCTCTGCTCCCTCAACCTCACCTGGGACTCTCCCCAGCCCCAGCCACGGGGGCTTCTCTCCACATGTTGGACATAAACATCCTCCTGCTTTTCATGTGCTTTTCTGAACTGCAGTGAGGTGTGCAGCACACTGCAGCTCCATTTGCTCTGACGGCAGAGAGCTTGTCATTGATGGCTCCCAAAATTTCTGCAGCTCCATCTGCTGATGCAGATCCTCTCCCAAAGCACTGGAGTCCTGTCTGCACACCCTGCACTGGGCTGGGCACCTTCCCAGGCTCTCTGTAGCTGTGTCTGTGAGCTCTGCACAGCCAGTCACCACGCCGGGGTGCCAGGTGTCTCAAGGGGAAGCACTGAGAGGGTCACAGGTGGCTGCAGACACAGGTGTTACCAGGGCAGCTTCTCTCCTAACACTGAGCACAGTTACACACACCCCATGCACACCCCAGAGCCTTAATTCTGCAAACACTCACTGCATGCCTCTGAGTGTGGATATGAATGTTTGCTAGACTGGGTTTGGGCTGATCAGTCTGTCTACCAGCTGCACAGACTGGTCTGTATTCTGGTTTTAATTTAGCTCACTTCATTTGGGTAATTAAGTTTAATCTTTAAATTTCAAAACTTTGTAAAAACTTCATTCACACAGATTAGAAATGGAAACTTATTTTTTAAAAGAAGTGCAATACCTTGATGTTGTTTAGGAAACAAAGCCTGAGTCTGCAAAATGCAGAGCGGATTTACTTGCAGGAAGTCAGTAGGTGCTCAGCAGTTTGGGATCTAAGGGTGTTTCTAAACAGCCTGTCCCACCCTATCAGCCCCCTCACAAATTGACTAAGCTGTGAAATAAAAGAGAGACAAATTTCTGTTTATCTCACTGGAAAACATGGGTTGTATTTTCTGCTATTTAAAGCCAAAGGGTCAGAGAGGGAGTTATCTGCAGTGACATGAGCTGAAATATGATTGGGAAAATATAAAGATGGAAAACACAGCATACCTTGCCAATTATGTGCCACAGCAAACATTACTCCTCATCTCTCTATAGAGGCCATAACTCACAGGCTGGAAAAACGCAGAGCAGAGCCCATCCCCTGCCTGCATTGGGCTTTGCCTCCTCCTTCTTTGGTAGACTACGAATGGTCTGGCAGGATTTTTTATTTTCATTTTTCTTTAACCTAGCATGAGTGATTAATAAGAATGGTAGCTTTAAAAAAAAATCATTGAAGTATCCTCTTCCTAATTTTTTCTTCCCCTTCTGTACAAAGTTGGGGGGGTTGGTGCCTTAAAATATTGTATTCAGTAGGAATTAAAAGGATGGTTCCCTATAAAACAGCACTGTGGCTTTACAAAGATAAGTTCAAAAAAATAAAATATAGAGGGGCTTTAAGAGGCATTTCAAGACTCTGGGGGTTTAGGCCCTGCCCACTTTCATGAGCTAAAGTTCCTTTCATCAACACATGAAACTTTTGCAGAGGAAACACTCCAGCTAAAGATTATTTCTGAAAACACCCCCTTTAAATTTATAACGTTTCTACTCAAGACATGTGCAGTGCAAAAGCCAGAGCCATTATTTTGGAGATCAAATCAGTCTCCCCTTTTCAGAGGGCTCTGAACCCTCACAGCCCAGCCCTATGGGGAGCCCTGCCCCTGCCACTGGAGATCTCCCACCTTCCCAGTCAGATGCAATCTCTCTGTCTCTCTGGAACAAGTACTCACAAGACACGTCTGAAGGCAGGTATGAAAACCTTGTGATGGGAATTCCAACTGCAGTGACCTTGGGGCAATGTTTTATCTTGCAGTGACAGTCCCTGCTGAGAAAGATTGACTTTTTGGCATAAAGCAGCTTTGGATGATCAGGCCATATTTCAGCCTAGCCTCTGTTTTGCTTGAAAATAACTGTTCTCATGCAAGATACTCACAGTAAAAACTGATTGTAGGGGCTGGAAACCTAGCACAGAAATTCAGACTCTGACCTCACCTGACTAGATAGCAAGACTCCAGTTAATTAATTTTTTTTTTTTTTTTTTTTTTTTTTTTTTTTTTTTCTGTGCAGTTTGGGGGCTTCCTAAAGCGGTGGTTGAGAAAACAGAGTACTTCTCAAACTTTCTTCTAAATATTGACCAAACCAAATAGTGCAGCAGCACTCAGAACTTTGTTTCCCACAGACCTGGGCAGGTGATCTTCCATGCAATACAAAAACAAGAAGGATTTTCTTCCAAATGCACCTAAAGCATTTGGACACTGCTCTCAGGGATGCACAGGGTGGGATTGTTGGGGTGTCTGTGCAGGGACAGGGCTGGACTCCATGATCCCCTCAGGGTCCTTTCCAGCTCAGGAGATTCTGGGATTCTGGGACTCCACCAGTAGCTGTTCACTTGGTCTGTTATTCTGGAATTTAAACAATCAGACTTTAAAACCTGGCACGAGAGGCTACAGCAGTGTTTAAAATCAAAATGCTCCCTGAAATGATTGAAGATTATATCTGTTCTTCAGCACACCTGCACTGGGATGTTTTCACAAGTGTTTGTCTATAACACAGTGACAATATGAAGATCTACTCATAACTTTCCTGTTGATTTTTGTGTTAAATCTACCCATCCAGAGAGGAAAATGTCCTAGATCTTCTTCTCTTTTCCATACCAGTAGGAGACCTGACAGCTCTGAATAGGTTAGTGAAGGCTTTGCCTCGTAGCACAGTTGCCATTTGTTTCAATAGGAAGGAGTGGGAATGTCCCTCTTCCCTTACGTTGTTTGGAGCCATAGAAGAAAAGCTGATTTTAGTACCTGGAAAATTAATCACTGCTAAATTCAGTCCAGTGTAGAGCCAACAGTGCAGTGGAGAAAGGAAAGCCAGCAGGCTCTCCTGGTTTAGTGTGTGCCTCAGGGCAGCCCGGGATGATCCCGGAGCCAAAGGCATCGGGCACAGCATGCAGAGCTGCTGGGCTGCCTTGCTCATCAGCTTTGGGACCAGCCCAAAGAATCTATGGGGATTCTTCTTTGGATTTCAGCTTTCCTTATTTCCAAGAGTAATGTCAGGTGGGTGAAGTACAATGTGATTGTACTGAAGCATTTCCAGGGTAGAAGAGAGCAAATTGATGCATTTTAGTAAGGCCAGGATGAAGACCTGGCTGAAATGTTTTGCTGAAATGCTCCTTGCAGGCCACCACTCACACCTCAGGACTCCCTCCATCCTCCTCCCCTCCACTGGGTCCTCGCAGCCTCTGCAGGGCTCTTGTGCCTCTCTTCTCTCAGATCTGTCCTGAGGAGTCTCCGCATGGCCATGTCCCTCTGTGGAAGTGCAGTCAAACAGTTTGTACCACTTCACTTTCTTGTTTAACAGTGCCAGTGCTGCTCACCTGTGGCAAAAGGAGATGGGTTGTTTTTTTTCCCCTATGATGCCAATGTGGTG
The DNA here is from genome assembly GCF_017590135.1 of Pyrgilauda ruficollis. NCBI lineage: Eukaryota > Metazoa > Chordata > Aves > Passeriformes > Passeridae > Pyrgilauda > Pyrgilauda ruficollis. Next base: position 850,871 of record NW_024511544.1, read on the forward strand.
GTGTCCTCCAGATCCCATGAACTGTAGTTGTGTCCCAAGGCAGTCCTTTGAGACACCAGCAGAGTCACCGCTGGCCACCTGCTCACGAGGTTGCACCCTGCAAAGCCGGCCCCGGAGGCACCTGATGGAAAGCCTTTGCCACAGCTCTCACTCTTCCTGTGATCCAGCAGAGCCCAGATTTGATTTTCAGACTCTATCAAAGGCATCTATGGCTGTTCAGATCCTTAGGCTTGAGCCACGTTTCACCTGAAGACAGACAGGCAGGAGGGTTTTGGCCTATCCTGCTTTAAAAACCTTGGTTTCCATTGTGGCCGTCCTCAGGAACAGAACTGCTGACCACCATGGCAAATATATTTGGTTTTAAGTGTGTCCATAATTGCAGCGTTGCATCATCTCCACTGTTATTTTAGAAATTCTCTCTGCCACTCTGCATTATTAATAAGGTGTCTGTGGAATGGTCTAGAAGAATTGTCCCTGTGTCGATCTGGACTCCATCGCTCCCTCCGTGACCGGAGCAGAGCAATCCATGGCACTTTGGGACTTCTCTTCGTGCTCCTGGCACTGCTGTCACCAGCTGGCATGGGATTACATCCACAGGGTGTCGGGAGGGGACAATCTCTCTTTGGAAGGGCAAAGCAGATAAAATGACCCAGGAAATGGAGAGTGAGTGCTGGGCACTGGTTGGAGCTCACTGCCACCAGTGGGAAACTCAAGCCCACGAGCACAAATAGGCTCTAGGATGAAATCAAACGGTTGCTTACTGTACCTCTACAAATAAACTCCACAAATAAACTATCACTTCACTGGATGATAAATTGTATGTGAATTTTTAAAAATACACACATGCTACAGGTTAGAACAGGGAAATATTGTTTGATGCTTTCCTTCTAGAGAATTCCAAGTGTTTCAATAAGGTTAATATTCCTGTTGCCATTTTAAAGATAGGAAAAGAGAAACACAGAAGAGAGTGCCATGATCCCTATGCTACACAACAGCAGGGCCAGGAGGGGAATCGCTCTGAACAGCAATAAGAGAATTTAAATAATTGCAGTACATTTGCATAACATTCACAGAATAGATTAGCCAGCAAGAGTAAAAGCAAAGAAACCTGGAACTGAAGATGTGGCTTGGTGTGCCATCAAAGCTGCGGGCTGGGAAATAGATCACAAGACTCTCTGGTACCTAAGGGAGCTTATTTGTAAGGACTGACACACACAAACCCCATTTCCACAGGAGTTACTCGGGCTCATCCTCCCAGCCCCTGCTGGCTGCACCCGCCCCGCAGGGCTGTCACAGCACTGTCACCTGGAGCCATCTTCTCATCGCAGAGCAGCCCAGCAGTGCCACTCCAGAGGCAGAGGAAGCCTCACAGAGACAGAGGGATGAGCTCAGTGGGGCTCACTGACTATTGCAAGTGCAAGACAAAGGTGCCCTGCACTCTCCAGGCAGTAACTTCAGGGTGCCATTGCCTGAAAGGTACAGGCAGTCCTTAAATGACAGGGAAGGGATTGGTGTGCTCAGGGCTGTTGGAACAGTATTTTGGGACACACCTTGTCAAAGGCTAATTAAAAAAGCAACGAGGGTACATTATCATCACCAAATGGTAACCTGGGTTGTTCTGGTGCTCTGTCACCTTGAAATGCTTCCCACAGGGCTTCACGGTCCTTCATGTCCCACATCTCTCTTTCCTATTCAGGGTAAGGCCCTCAGGCCTGATCTCCTGTTTGTGGGTACCAAATTACTTATGGCTTTATGGCACGTAGGTTGCACCCTTTTTAACCAAAGCAAAGTATTATTTCTCTGGATGGTAGCCTGGAACACACCCTGGCAGAGATCCTTAGGAAAGAGCAAGAGATGCCTTTTCCCCATAGCCATAGAGTTTCTATACTTGCTGATAGGGAAGAAGCAGAAGAACAAGGAGACCACCTGAACAGGAACAGTTACATTAATATATTTCATGGTGTTTGAGAGCCTGAGTAGTTTTATCCTTGAGACCACAGGAATGTCTGTGCAAAAAAATAATTCCCCTCTGTGATTTTCACCAAAGTTTACTTTAAAATTAACATATATAACCTGTTTAAATTTGAGGGTTTTGTTATTCTTTAAATTATTTTTATGGAGTTTTGTAATTTGGATGCCATTCAACTCTTGACTGTGTTCTGAAACCAAGGAAGAATTTGCCCTATCCATCTTAGCCTTGTAATGGATAGATAGAACATATTAAGAGTTATCACCTCAAAGACAGATCAAAGTCTACTTCCTTTGATATTGACTTTCTTTAAAAGGACCTAAATATAACCTGCTAGCTAAATAATTCAATTTTCGGAGGGAGGGAAGGAACTGAGAGCATGTTTACACAACAGACCACAACAACTCTGCAATTTTCTAATTTCTGGGAGAAGAAAACTCCTCACATTTTCTGTTTAAGGAAATGTTACTCTTGGACTAGAAGAGGCCAAACCTGCCAGCCACCCAAATGGACTCTTCACTGACAGAAGTGGCAAACACTTTCCTGCATCGCTGACAGGAAGGGCTCAGCTCAAGGAACAGAAACAATGAGCTAATCTGAATAAATGCTCCATTTTCAGATGTTTCCCAGTGTTGTGCAGGGGCCTTTTACCTCGCCTACTTGAGCCACTCTGATTATCAAAGGTTTTGAAAGGCAGGGTTTCCAATCTGAGCCGAGTTCTTCTCTTCCGGCTCTTTCCTTACCTACCTAGGTTCTGGAGAACACCTACCAGTGTGCACTGCTGTGATAAAACACACACTCAGTGTTCTCAGGGGCTCCAGAGCAAAGGGACAAGGCTGCACCTCTGTGTTTCATGGGAGTGCCAGGAATGAGGGCCTGGGACAGACCCTGCCACGGGACTGAGCAGTGCCTGGGGCCAGCCCATCCACAGGGCTCCCCACAGCTGCTCAGGGCTTCCCTGGCCCCTGTTCTCTGTGCTGCCTGCTCTCCTCATGAAACATCCACGCTTTCTACCATGCTAAGCATTGCTTGATGGGCTTTCTGGGTTTTTGCAACTTCATTTTACATGGGGAAGAGACTGGAAACCACAGATCCTCCTGGACGTGGAATGCAGTGCTGTGAGTGATTAGCTTTCAGTGGTGGCTCTAAAAAAGACTAGCCTGTACTTGGAAAACACATTCCTTGGTCTTTGCATTTTAAGTGGAATCAAAGAAACGTTGGGTAAATTTCACTACAGTGTTTTGCAGATGGGGGCATGAGAGTTTTAATCTCAGCCCCATTTCTTCAGGCATTTACGTTAGTTATTATTAATGCTGCTTTAGTTCAGAATTTGCATATATTTTGTACAGCTGCAATAACTGAAGACATGGAAAATGGAAGTGGGATCTTCTGTCAGTGGATTGGACCAGCGTTTGTGAATGCCCTGACATCTCAAAGCAGAACACACCCACTCTTCCTCGTGCCACAGAGGCACAGCTGCTGTGGAAGAATTTTATGTGCTGGGAATTTCTCACAGCGAGCCTTATGGCTGTGCCTGGGTCCCACCTGGCACAAACATCAGGCCAGTATCCCTGGGGGTGCCTGCATCCCAGAAGTGCAGTTCCAGCTCTGCTCAGCATTCTGGCTCTCACCGCTGCCTTCAACAAGAGCCAGCCCCCTTTTTTCCCATCCCTAAGTACATGAATCAGGTCCTGTGCACACAATCGGGAAGCTTTTTGGAGAGGATTTCAGAGAGCAGGGCTGTGAAATAATGCGGTGGGAGCTGGCACACAGGGAGGTGAAGCACAGGCAGGTGTCCTGCCGGGGGGCAGCAGGTCAGCAGCGGCAGCACAGCGCCCAGGTGCACACACTCGCAGTGCCCATCCTGCCCGGCTGGCACGGGCTGGGAGCCGCCCATCCCCAAGCTCGGCAGCCGTGCCTGTGCCGCCCCCGGTGCCCCCGTGCCCTCGGGCGGGCCGGCAGCAGAGCCGAGAGCACGTACCCACTTTCAGCTCCTTGCCGAAGACCGTCCGCTCGCCCAGGGCCGAGCAGTTCCAGCGCCCGTTGCGGAACTGGAACTGGCACTCGTTGATGCCCATCTGGGACCCTTCCCCGATGACAATGATCGCGTCGGGCCTGCTCTGGCAGATCGCCCGCTGCCGGGGGGCGAGCCCCGGGATCTTGTTACAGATGATGCTGGCTCCGAGGGCCACCACAGAGGAGAAACCCCTGCAACGACAAGACACCGGCGGCGGCTGAGGGCAGGCTGGTCCCGGAGGCAGAGCAGCACCCGCCGCCTCTCCGTGCTGCGGCTCCGGTGCGGGCAGGTGCCCCGGAGAGCGCCCGCCTTTCCCGGGCCGCTGCCCTCTCCCCGTCCCTCTCTCCAAGCCGAGGCAGAGATCGGCAGCGCGTGGGCTCCTGCCAAAACAGGACCAAACTTCCTCCTTCAAGAATTAAAGCGCATGCAGCGGCATTGTCTGCCCGGGTCGCGCACAGGCAGAGGGCTGGGAGGGTTTTCCCAAACCTGCCGAGCAGTCAGAGGAGAGAGGGAGAGAGGGAAGGAAGGGAGGGGGACAACCCACGCTCCCTGGCCCGGGGCCGCTCCGCCTCCTCCCGCACCCAGCGCACCTGGCCGGGGATGCTGCTGGTCCGGAACGCCGCCGCCCTCCCTGCGCCCCTCCCGGGGCGGGCGGCGTTGTCTGCCCGGGCGGCAGCGGCCGAGGGATGTCCCTGCGGGAGGCGCGGGCACGTACCGGCCAGGGAGCGGCCGGGGCACCCCGCACCGGGCCGCCGGCCGGGCTGGGGAAGGGCAGGCTGCCCGGGGATCGCCCCGGTGTCCCTTCCCGGCAGGGACCGCCGCCCAGCCCCTCGCAGCTCCGCACATCGCCGGGGCCGCCGCCTTGCCCCGCTGGAGGGTCGCTCCGAGGTGCGCTTTACCTGTCTTTTGAGAAATACTCGTGATCTCCACCATAATCTTTTTTTTTTTTTTTTTTTTTTTTTGTTGGGGTTTTTTTTTTTTTTTTTTNTTGTGTCCCCCCCCTATTTTTTTTTTTTTTTTTTTTTTTTTTTTGGTTGGGGTTTTTTTTTTTTTTTTTTGAGACTTCTCGAGTTAAATAGTAACAGGTCTGGGCAGGTTGGGCTGAGCGCGAAAGAGAGCGCGATTGTTATAAAGGAAAGGAAAAAAAAGTTACTTACCCAATCTTGATATACACAATCCCCAGGCTCAGGAAGATGTGGAAGATCCAGCGCCTTGTTTTCCTGTTCATATTCCTTGCTTGCCGTGGCTCAGACCAACACGCGAAACGATGCCCGGCGCGCTGGGGGCCGGGGCCGCTCCGTCCCTGGCGGTCACGGCCGCCCGGCCGAGCGGGGCAGCCCCCGCCGCGCCCCGCAGCGCCCGCGGCTCCGCGCCGAGCCCCCGCCGCCTCTCAGCATGGCCCCGCCGGGGCTGCGCTCCGCCCGCGCTGCCGGCCCCGCTCCGGCCGCGGGCGCTGTCCGGGAGCGTGGGGCTGGACGGGCTGCGGGGTCCTGCGAGCGCCAGCCGCCTCCCCACCTTCGCTGTGAATTGGCTCTGTCTCTTCTTCACACAAACCCCCCCCCCCCCTTTTTTTTTTTTTTTTTCTCTCTCTTTCTCTCTTTTTCAGCTACTTGGGCGTGTTCTCCAGAGGAGGGAGTTGTCCAGCCGGGGGGGCAAAGCGAGGCGGGAAGGTGGGCAGGAGGGGAACAGGAGCGGCAGACGGATCACCTGCCTGCGGGCAGGCTCAGCGCGATCCTCCTCCTGCGGGCACGGCCCGGGGGAACGCGGCGGGGGCTCCGGGGGGTGTCACCGGGGGACGCCCCCGGGGCTGGCCCCGGCCCGCCGGGCGGCATTGGGGGCCCGCACCCCGCGCTGCTCCGCGCCGGCAGCGGGGCCGCAGCTTTGACTCTGCGCTCGCCGCCCGCTCGCCGGGGCTGCCGAGCACCTGGGGCCGGTTTTATGCGTTTGTCCCGACGCTCCTCCCCCCGGTCTGCCTCCCGCGTGTCGCGGGCTGTCCCGCAGCCTCCCGGTCCCCGCGCCGAGGTGAGCCCCGGGCGGCCGCAGCATCCCCGGAGCGCCGCCCTGCCCGCGCCGGGGGGCGAGGCGAGACCGGCAGGGGCGGGGGGGGGGGGGGGGGGGGCGAGAGGGAGCCCCGTGTGCCCGCAGTGACCTCCCCGCCGGTTTTTTGGCCGATGCTTCCAGGGACAGGGCAGGGCTCGGTCCCCGTGGCATTGGGCGCACGTCCGTGTCCGCGGTCCGAGCCCACGCTGGGGGCGGCCCGGGGGCTGCGGCCGCCCGGGAGCTCCGGGAGACGCGCGGCTGCCGCGGGCGGGGGCGCCGGCCCGGCCGGGAAGAGGATCCCGGCTCCTCGTTGCGGGAATTTACACGGATATAGTGACTATTTTATTATCCACTTAAAATATTTCAAACAGGGAGGTTACCTAAATGATAACAGGGGTGTGGTGCGGGAATTGTTCTGCTGATAATGTTTTTCTGATGACAGAAACACGATGACAGGATCCCTCAGCGTCCCTCAGAGGAGCCGGGCCAGAGCCCCCCGAGAAGCCAGGCTGGAGCCCCGCTGGCGGGGCAGCGGCCGCGGCCGCACGGACCCCCTGCTCTCCCGAACCACCCCAGGGCGGTCCAAGCGGGGCGCAGCCGGCCCTGGGGGGTGGGCCAGGTCCGTCCCTGCCGACTTCCCGGGGCAGGGAAGGGGTGTCCCAGTCCAGCTCTCCATCGCTCCGCGTTGCCTGGTACGGAGGATGATTCCCATCACCTTGGCGCCCCACAGCCTCTCCGTGCAGCCAGGCCGTGCTTCCCACTGCGCCCGGAGCCAGCGGGCGGCCCGGCCTCGGCGCGGGACGGAGCACGGAGCGAAATGCGGGGGTGCGGGGGGTGGGAGTGCAGCACTGCGGGATGCGGGGTGCAGGGTTCGGGGAGTGCAGGGTTCGGGAGGTGCAGGGTTTGGGGCGCAGGATTTCGGTTTGGGGCTCGGGTTCGGGGTTCGGTTCGGGTTTGGGGTTCGGGGTTCGGGCCCGGGGGAGCCCCGAGCCCCGCGGGCAGCGCCCGCCGCAACCTCTTTGTCAGAGCGGCACCTGGCGGGCACGGCCGGAACTGCAGGCGCGGACAGCGCAGCGGGGAGAGAGGGAAGGGGGAGAGGGAAAAGGGGGAGAGGGAAAAGCGGGCAGCAGCGGGCAGCCCTCAGCACCTGCAGGGCATTTGGGGCGGTGGGAGCAGCTGCCCCGAGGCTTTTGCAGCCTCCAATGTAATAAAGGCTCCCAGCTCCGGAGCACACCCAGCACCAGGGACAAGGGGATGGGCCGGAGCCCACAGGTGTGAGTAGAGGGCAGCAGGTATTGATGAGAACAAATTCAAGGCTTGAAGCAGGTGCTCTTTGGGTGGGAAAAAAAACCCAGCAGAGGGAAGTGCCATTACGAGGCAGCAGAAAGGCTGTGCTCCGCTCCCTCCGTCACCAGCAGGGAACACGCTGTTGGTGCTGACAGAGCCGTGCTGCACTCCAGTGCCACGAGCAGGGGCCAACAGGACAGGTGTGCCACAGCCAGAGGTTTGGGAATCTGGGAGAGCTGCCCTGCCCACGCACCGCAGCTTCTCCAGCAAACACATCCACAGTTTTTTATGTTTCATTTTTCTGATTTTTTTTTCTTTATTTCTGATGTGGAAGCTAGTGATAGTTAGTATAATTCAACCTCAGCTGTTTAACACAGCACACTGGCATGGGACAGGTCAAGGATGAGCAAACTGTTTTCTTAGGGTTCAGAAAAAGTGGAGAATGGCAAACTTCCCTGAGAAAATAACTTACTGGACTAATCAATGACTTTCTCTTCCTCTGTTCATTCCTAAAAAAGTCATGACCTAGATGCATTTGAAGAATACATAAAATAACATTCCTGTGCAGATTACAGGAGGTAGTTTGGCTTGTTTGGCAAAGTTTCTTGGGCTTTTTAATAATTCTTAAAATGCTGTAGACCTTAAATCATCCTTTCAACCACAATGTCTTTAGAGTGGTCTGTAGTAACTAATCCTTACCTACCATTACAGGGTCTGCATATCCAGCTTCCTTTTTTGCACTGTGTCTTCATATTTATTACTTCTAATAAATAGATTCTAATATCTGCATAATAAAATCAATATGAGGCATTGTGAAAACTGATTCCACTTCTCTTTAGAGTAATAAGTTACAGGCAAGTTGGTAAATTAACACAAAACTTAGAATAACAATTAGAGATTAATGACAGAACAGTAGGAATGAGGAAATTGCCTGTGGCAAGAGAAATTAACTCAAAACCATGCTCTTAAAAGGATTTAAGAGAAATCCCAGAGCTCGTGGCAGGAGGAGGTTTGGCTCTGCTGCTCCTCCCAGTGCCTAAAGGGGAAGGATGGAGGAGGCCTTTCCACAAGGGTTGGGGGTGACAGGGCAGGGGGGAATGGCATTAAGATGAAGGAGGCCAGCTTTAGATGGGATTTTGGAAGGAAATTCTTCCCTGGGTGGGTGGGCAGGCCCTGGCACAGGGTGCCCAGAGCAGCTGTGGCTGCCCCTGGATCCCTGGAAGTGCCCAAGGCCAGGCTGGACAGGGCTGGGAGCAGCCTGGGACAGTGGGAGGTGTCCCTGCCCATGGCCAGGGTTGGAACATGATCATTAAGGTCCCTTCCCACCCAAACCATTCCATGATTCCCTGGTGCCTGGCAGTTTCTGATCATGACCAGAGCCATGAAGCTCTCCTGCCTCTCCTGAGATGCTCAGTGCTGTGAGAAACACACCCCAAGCAGAGCAAATAGTTTTATTCCAGATACAATCTCTCTGCTCTCACCTTTTACTACCCATGTCTTTATTTAGCAGCAGCAACGTTCTCCTGAACAAAGCCTGGGCCCAAGCTGCACCCTGGAGCCATCCATCACTGGTTGCCACAATGGTGTTTCTATTGTTAATTGTTTGTCAGGGCAGCTTTTTGGGGTTAGACAGTGCACTGATTTAGTAGGGCCACTAATCAGCTCTGAAAATGTATTCTCAAAATAAATTAGATTAAAAAAAAAAAAAAAAAAGAAGCTTGAAAAGTCTATTCTATTGGTCTGGATACAATCCCTTGGGACTGCTGAGCTCCCTCATGAAGCCACAGCTGGGTCCAGGAGCTGCAGAGGCTCAGTGCTGCTCTGCTCCCATGGAGCTGGCTGAGGAGATCTGCACAGCACACACTGCTCTGTACGTGCTTCTGGTCAGGACTATTAATGACCCATTTTTCATAAGCATAAAGAAATACAAGAAACATGCCCATCTAAAATGAAAAAGAAAGGTTGCCTGTCTTTTTTGTTTCTTTTTTTCTTTTTTTCTTTTTTTCTTTTAAGATGGCCTCTGATAACAGGAATTCGCAAGGGAAAATGTGGTTAAAAGCCCATTTTGTAACTAGATCCTAGATGCACATACCATCAATACTCCAACTCTGGCTCCCTTTTATCAGGCTAATCATAGCTGCACTGTTTTGTTGTCAAAACATCTCCTGTAGAAGTCAGACCAGAGAGTCCTTTCAGTAGCAAAAATGTGATGTTAATATACCAACCCTCCCTGTATTAAGAATCTCCTGCCTCCTAAAAGCACGTTGAAAAAAAAAAAAAAAGATACAATAAATAAATAAAGAACATTAACAAAGCCAGGTAATTTCCTGGGCTCCTCTTGGTCCTGAGAGGGCAGCTGTGACCCCCACCCCACCCCGGGGAACTGCGGGTGGACCCCCGAGCCAAGCACAGGGACACCCCCACGGTTACTGCAGCCGGGAAGCAGGAGGAGTTTGGGCAAGCACGGGTACCTGTCACCTAATTACCTGCAGCTTCATCTAATTAGCAACTGATGTGCTCAGAGGTCTGTGGGGGCCTGATGGGGAGGGGGATGGATGATCAGAAGCCAGTAGAAGATTTGGGATGAGGAAAGAGGCGCTCTGATTGGAGCATTTGGGGTTTACTGGCTGTTCAGTGGTGTGGGAGATGCAGCTGGTTTGTGCTGCAGGGCTGTCCGGCACCAGGCAGTTCTCCTCGGCCACAGCTTCCAACACATCTTGTGGCTTTTGGAGTTGGACATGGCCTCAGAAGCTCCTGAGAACACAGTCTGTGAGTCCAGGGTTTTCCTGGGTTTCAGTTTGCTCTGACTTTTTAATCCAAGTACAAATAAAGGGATACTTTACATCCAAACCAAAGTAATGAAACAGCTTGTGAAACTGCTCCAAGCCTGAGCTCCATCCAGCCTGGTTTCTCAGGTAGGATCACAGGGTTCTGTCTGATAGCTGAGGATGTCTATATGAAGCCATAACCATCAATTCTAAAAACCAGTGTCAAAAACCACAGGAGAACCTGGAGGTTGCTCCTGTGCTGTTCTGCCAACCTCTCTGTCTGTCCCTGTGCTGCCTCGGGAGCGGCTGTGGCTGCACTCAGTGATCTCCCTGGCTCCTGTGGCACATCCAGGCTCACCCTGGGCTGGTGCTGGGGCTTGATCCCAAACTGGGATTGGGATTGGGATCAGCCCTACTGCCCTGCAAACTGTGTCCCCCTCCCGGGGTACCACCTGCAGTGCCTGGAGTTTGGACCCTGCCGTGCTGCACACACCAGGGAAGGAGCTAATCATTAATACATGTGAAGAAAATTCTCTCTCCAACAGCAATACTCAACATCAGTAGCAGAACTGGAGAAATAAAATTCTTCTTGCCAGTCATTTGGTCTGCACTGTCTGCTCCCTCAAGCAAGGTGCAAGTGTCACCAGGTGCCCACTGCACGTCACCCAATGACCTCCAGATCTACGGGGGCTCATTTCTTTCTTCTTGTTTACCCTTTATTCCCTGACAGGCATAAACACAGCTATTTGTTCACAGGGATGCTGCTCATCTAGACTTTTTTAAATTATTCATTTCCTGCACAGCTGCTTTGGGAGACTTTCCTGATTCCACCCCATAATGTGTTACACGTTGCAAACACACTGGGGAATATCTGGTATTTGGAAAAAAAAAATATTCCTTCATTATCACAACATGCACTTAGACAAACTCTATTTTTGCTTTTTTTTTTTTTTTTTTTTTTTTTTTAAGACATGACATTTCCTTTACACGTTTATTAATGGACACAAGGGTGAAAAGATGAACTGTCAAAGCAGACTATTCATTGCCAAAGAAAGGTTTAAAACACCGTGGATCTGATCCAGAAAACACGACACAGTCTTCCAGGCAGTGTAAGAACCAGAGAGCTATGGATGCTGTTAAAAGAAGGTTCCAAAGCCATGAGGGTCTCCCCAAGGCTACAGGGAGGTGGAGCAGCAAGAGCACGTGTGGAGGGAAGGGAGCTGGGCTGCAAAACTGCATGTGGGTGGGCATCCTTGCTGCCTGTGGCCAGCTGGGCTTGGCCTGAACTCCTGCAGGAGCTTTTGGTGACAAAACCTGCTGGGAACCAAGCACTGGCCACGGGAAAAGCTGGGTTCTGGCAGCTGCTCCAGCATGGGGGCAGGGGGAGGAGGCAGAGCTGAGCTGGGCACCGGGCACTGCAGAGCTGGGCACAGCAGAGCTGGGCACTGAGCACTGCAGGAGCACTGGCACTGCAGAGCTGGGCACTGCAGAGCTGGGCACCGGGCACTGCAGGAGCACTGGCACTGCAGAGCTGGGCACCGGGCACTGCAGAGCTGGGCACTGCAGAGCTGGGCACTGAGCACTGCAGGAGCACTGGCACTGCAGAGCTGGGCACTGGGCACTGCAGGAGCACTGGCACTGCAGAGCTGGCACTGCGGGCCGGGCACTACAGGAGCACTGGGCACTGCAGAGCTGGGCACCGGGCACTGCAGGAGCACTGGCACTGCTGAGCTGGGCACTGAGCACTGCAGGAGCACTGGCACTGCAGAGCTGGGCACTGGGCACTGCAGGAGCACTGGCACTGCAGAGCTGGGCACTGGGCACTGCAGGAGCACTGGCACTGCAGAGCTGGGCACTGGGCACTGCAGGAGCACTGGCACTGCTGAGCTGGGCACTGCAGAGCCGGGCACTGCAGAGCTGGGCACCGGGCACTGCAGCACCCTGAGCTGCTCCTGCCTGGTCAGGCTGGCCGGGTGACGTGCCCAGCACGTGTGGCTGGGTGGGGACCAGCCTGGACAACAAGGGTGGTGTCCATTCCCTGGCCGTGGCAGGGAGGAGTCCCCCGGCCCTGTGTGGAAGGGGTAACAAATAGCATGAGGAAATCATGTGGAGAGGAGGGGAAGCAAACTCATGTTCATGGCAGGAAGGAGAGAAAGGGTGGAGAAAGTGGAATGATGGGGAGGAGGGCACAGAAAGACACAGGTCCACTTTGTGTGGTGACAAAGTCTGACCTTGGGCTAAAGCATATTTACAAATCTGACAATCAGAAGAAGACATTTTGAGACTATGACTAGATTAATATCTCTATATAACTATAGTTAAAATGACAGAACTCAAACCCTGTCTGTTTCCAAAACAAAACTTCCCTTTTACATCTATTCAAAGACTTGAGATGCACTTTACAAGGCTGATGTCAAATGTCAATAGAAATGCACGAGGCCATGGTGATATCATGGTGTGAGAGAGAGTCACGAGCAAAGCACGTAAACTTTATGAAATATTGTCTTTTTTTTTTCCCTTCCGTTTTGGCCATTGCCTAAACTGGAACCATAAAATTAATCTTAAAATAGCACTGCTGGTTAAAAAAAAAAAAAAAAAAAAAAAAAAAAAAAAAAAAACAAAAATAATTTTTTTTTCCCAAC
>NW_024511544.1:863938-1036244 GCF_017590135.1 Pyrgilauda ruficollis
AAATATAAAAAAAAACAACGGGGTTAAAAAAAAAAAAAAAAAAAAAAAAAAAAAAAAAAAAAGGAAAAGTACTGAACTAGATTTTGTTTTCCAGCCAAGTTTGTCCAAACAGTTTGCTAATAGGAGAGCTTTGGGGCAATTCTGTGAACCCTACGAAAGTGGTTTGTATTGCAGATCTCAGGGCTTTTATCAATAATCTCCCATCTCCTTGCAAAGCTGGGAACATTTCCCTATCTACCTGTGCACAGATAAAATTTATGTCCAGATGAAGGGCAAAGTAGTCTTGCATTTAACATTTGGTTTTAAAGGATGTAAACAGCATTAACCAATTTGTAAAAAAATTGGGAAAGCCTTGGCTGGGCTGATTCCTGGTTTTGCAGAGGTTGCCTGTGCAGACACTTCCCACATCTGGTGCCACGGGCCTGGTGTGCTCAGCCAGGCAGTCACAATCTGCAAACAGTGCCTGTGGGGTGAACACTTCAGAGGTTTGGAGCAGCAGTGGGCTCTGGGATGGAGCAGGGTGAGGTAGGACAAGAGGGAAATCAAGGGCCTTTCAATACATTTGAGTCATCTTAAAGAAAGGAGATGCTAAAGTATGTTAGTGAAGGGGAAACTGCAGAATTCAAGGTTAAATGAGAACAGCTAAACATAATTAGAATTAAAAGGGATGAAGGAAGGATGAAAGACAGTGAGATGTCAGGGAGATGCTTTTGGAAGGGAGAACAGAGAAGTGTCCTCCTGGAAACATGAGGAAAACCAGTCAAGTCAAATTTCCTGGGCGAACATGGGAGCCAAGAGAGAGCCACAAGTGAGAAATTGCATCAGATGGAGTTGCAGATGCATTTCTTCAGATTCAGCTGGATCTTACAGCTGCATAGTTGGAAAGAGAATGGTACAGAGGTAGAGAGTGGTTTGGGGGTTTTTTTGGGTTTTTTTGTTTGTTTTTTTTTTGGGTTTTTTTGTTTTGTTTTGTTTTGGTTTTTGTTTTTGTTTTTGGTTTTTTTTTTGTTTGTTTGGTTTTTTTTTTGGTTTTGTTTTTTTTTTTTTCAATGAAAGCCTCACAGCACTTTGCCCATCTGTGCTATGGAAATCTCTTTTGACCTTGCAGAGTGGCCTGGCCATCCATCATGTCAGGGCTGAGCTACCTGCAAGGAGAGCACTGGGGACTGTCACCTCCCCTGCCTGCCTCAGTGACTGCAAAACCAGAGCAGAGCCCAGCCCCAGCTCTCCCCATGACAGATACATCCCTTTCTCTGCTAGTCCTTAGGCTTTTCCCATCACTTTCTCCTGATTTATTTCTCATGGTTCAGTGGAAAAGTGAAAGTAAGCATACACACAAGGTCTTATTTACCTTTAGGTGAATATCTGTAGCATCAATCTTGGTAGCAAAGAAAATCTCAATTCTGCCACCTTTGTCTTTTTCCTGTTTTATTAGAGCACATATTCACATTTCAGAGCTAAAGAGAGGCTGATTTGCTCTTTCCTACAAACTGTGCCTCACCAGAACATTTCACATCAACTTTAACTCTCAGGCAACAAAAAGGAATGGGTAACAAGATGATGACTTAATCCAGCATCTTTTCAAGTCTATGGTCACCTTTCCTTTAAATCAAGACCTAAATCCTTATTCCTAAAAGCAGCTTTGACACTTAATCCTTGGAGGGAAAAAAAAAGAAAGGGAGTGAGTCAAATACAATAATACTTTTGGTTGTTTTTTTTTTTTGTTTTTTTTGTTGTTTTTTTTTTTTTTAAATTTTCTGCTGTGTTAAAAGCTCCAGGGGAATAAAAAGCAGTGAAATTCAGTCAGTAGGCCAGAGTCTGGGAGAACAGGATAGACTGGACTGAAATGAAGCTTGAAAGCAAATGAGCAATTTTCAAATTGAGAAAAGGACAGGGAGGAGAAGTCTGCAAACAGAGGAGGAGAGGAAAACTAATCGAATTATCTGGATGAGCAGTGAGCAGAACACACTGCACATCACAATAAGCACAGCAGAGGTGAGGAGGAGCAGTGCTAAGAGCAGAATATTGCAGATTAACCATTTCAGGGTGCCTGAAAGAGTCAAACAGGAGCTGAGCTCAGATGAAGGAGCAAGGAGATGCCAGTGTGAGGAAGCGGCTGGGCTGTCACTCTAGAACCTGAGAGCACCAAGAGTGTGTGTGGGAATCTGGGAGGAGAAGGAAGAGCCTGGACTCAGGCGTGGAGGGGGATGGGGAGAGGCTGGACAAGAGCAGGGGCTCAGAATCAGCAGGAACAGGAGGGATCCCCAAGCGTTCGGCCCATGTCCGCTCCTACCCAGAGAGCTCAGAGAAAGGAAGGTGCTAGAAGAGGAGGGGAGCACAGGTCCCGGGAGCTGGGGGAGCTGCGGGAGCCTGGGGGGCACACGGAGTCCACGAACGGAGAGAAAAGGAGGGGGGTGGCACTGGAGGGCTGCGGGGTGGGACAGCAGGACAGGGACACGACCCAGAGCCGGCAAAGGAAGGGATGAGGAGCACGGTGGGGAGAGGATAGGCTTGGCACGGAAAATGGGAGGGCCCAGGGAAGATAAGGGTGCCGGAGCTGGGGGACAGAGGGTGAGGTCAGAGCCGCGGCAGACGGGCGCGGGTACCGAATCACAAAACGAGAGCAGCTCCTGCCTCTGGCTCCCAGGTACGGCTCTCGGCTGCTGTGAGCAGCAGTGATTGATTACAGACTTAGGCTGCTGCTATTTTGGCCCTGTGACTTCAGATGGTGTAATCTGAGGCTGCCGTGAGCTTAACCTTGCAGCAAGGATAACTCTTGAGGCGTAGGGATGCTTTTGGGGGAGACGTGTCAGAAAGCTTTTCCCCAAACTGCGTTTGTAATCCTGCCACTCCTCTCATCAATCACCAGGCGAGCACAAAACCGGCGGTGTGCTTCCTGCTGGAGTGTTGTGGATTTTCAAAGGCAAAGTGCACTATTGTTTGATAGCCAATTATTCACTGGCATTGATAAACAGGCTCTGCCCGCGATTACTGCTGCAATTACTCACTCTCCTAATTTAGACACAAGGAAAAATTAATTCAAGCTTCCAGTTGATCATTTATATCTTTGCCTTTTGTAATACACATCAGAGCAGGCTGAAAACAACTCCACCATAAAGGAAACTGATCTGTCCAAATTGATAAAGCGTTTTACTCCCGTTCTGTCACCGAGGGAGGCATGACTGAGTCCAAGCTGAAGGGCTGTGGCTGAATGTGAGGTTTTTTTATGTTTTGGGGACATAAAAAAATGAAAATAATTTTGTTAAACCTTAAATTAAAAACAGAAGGGAGGGATGTTACTGCAGTCAGATGGGAACTCCATGTACAGCGAAGCAAGCAAATAAAGCAGTAGGATGTTTAAGTGGTTTGACCTCATCCTGTCCCCAGGCCACCCTTCAAGGGCTGACAGACCTGACTCCAGCCAGCAGACATCCAAGACATTCAGGGGAGACTGGTGGGGAGAAACCAGAATGTTGGCAGTGCAGCGCAGGATGAAGTGGAACTGGCAGAGGCACATAAAGCTGTTAACAGGCTCAGTAATGGTGAGCTACAACCATCTACTTACTCCTTCTAATAATTCAGGAGCTGCGAGATGGAAAGGAATCCACGTCCTGCCAGAGCAAGGGAAATTATTTTATTCATTTTCTTGTTGTTATTGAAGTTCCTGCACAGGTCTCAAAGGGCACAAGGGCGTTGTGGTCACTGTGAGCACCTGGGAAGTGCCTTCTCCAGCGCCTCCGAGGCCGTGCTGTGGTTTCGCTTTCCTGGCTGCTGGCAGGCATTCAGCCGTCTGGGAGAGGAGCAGGAGGAGCCTTTCTTTGGAACGCGGCTGGCAGCACATCCCTGCCCAGCTGCATGCGAGGTGGAGCCGCTGCCCGAGGTGAGAAGGTGCAGGGCAGGCGATGCCTGGGCTCCCAGGGCAGCAGCCTCAGCCTCTGCAGCGAGCGCGCCTTCCCTGTGCCAGCTCCTGCCTTCCTGCCCCAGGTGCTGTCACTGCAGAGAACTTTCCTGCCCCGGTGCGGGGCACAGCCTGAGTGGCCCCAGGTGGGTTTTTTCCCTTGGCTCTCCCCCTGGGAAGCACTCGTGCCAGGCAGCATTCCCAGAGGAATGCCAGCACTTTCTCCAGCCTTGTGGGCAGATGGGGTGAAGCACAGACAAGGCCGTGGCACCTCTGCTGCTCAAAACACCCTTGAGGCAGATAACTGGGTGTAAAACTGAAAGGCAGCAAAATATTGTCACCTCCCAACATCTGCTCCGACTGACAGCATGGGAGCTTGGAGCGTTCAGTCCAGGCAGCCCAGGCTGGGCACAAGATTGGCTCAGTCACGAGAATCAGAAGATCGTTGCACTTGGGGGCCAGAGCTGGGCTTGGCTCACGGTGCCCCAGGCAGAGATGTGTGATGGGCAGCACTCGTTCCGCTCAGTGGGCAGCCTGGCAGGTGCACTGCTCACGGTGGGCTCTGCAGTACCTGGAGGTGCTGCTGCCCCTGCCCAGCTCTGCTGGGGCCAGACCCCATCCCCTTGCTGCCAGCATGGCTCTGCCCATCTTTGGGACACATGAAGCTCCTCGGAGCAGTATGAGAGCCAGGCAAGCAGAGCTCTCCTGCCTCTTCAGGAGGTACTCCTGCTCCTGCGCCTGAGCCATGCAGGGTGGGCTGGGCAGGAGAGGACACTGCTCTGGGAATGTGCTGTGGCCAAATCCCTGCAGGGGCTGGGAGCGGGCACGGTGCTGCCCAGGGGAGCTGCCGGCTGGGAGCTCTGTGCCTGCACATGGCACAGGAAATATTCACCAGAGGTGTGAGCAAAGACTGCAGCACTCCGAGATTCCCAGCCCTGGTGTTTGCTCCAGGTGTGTCCAGTCACAATGCACTGACTGTGATGTTATAACTGGGCTGATGAGAAAGGAAAGAGAAAACTATCAGAGCTCATCTTATCTGAGACAATCATGCATGATCAGGAACTGTGTAATTCAGTTGCCCTGCTTAGCCAAAAGTTAAAGAGTTTCTAAAGTTTATTTCCTGTCTTTATAGCAACTGTCTGGCCATTTATTTATTTTCACTGAAAGCTGCTGGTGTGCTAAAAATAATTTTTTGAGCAATTCTTATGGCAGATACTATAACAATCACAGGCTGAAGTCAGAGCAGTTGGGAAGTGAAGGATGCCTCCTTGGGCAATCTCTTCTCATGAACTTCCATCACTTTTATTTTTAAGTTTGTGCTGTAGCGTTCCGTGTCCCTCACCACCGAGAAGAGCTGACGGCTCGCATTGTTGTTACCTTGAAAGGGCAGTTATCACAGCTAATCCACCCTCCAAGGTTTTTCCTCAGGATAATTATTGTTTTGGTGATTCATCTTGCAGACCCTGCCCTTCCTTATTCGCACAAAATATCCTACTCCCTGCAATATTTCTGGGTCAGGCTCGTGCCACACGTGATTTCCTCTTGGGCATGCAAACAACACAAGATGGATTTAAAGGTCAGCCAGCGCCGGGCTGGCCACCCTCGGCACTGCCCCAGTGTCACCTGTGGGGACATCACCACACAGGGAGGGTTTGGGCACGGGGTGGTCAGGTAAAGGTCACTCTTGTGGGGTGGGGGACAGTGCCTCTGTTGTTGTGCTGGAAAATTTCACCACTCCTGTCTTCTTCAGTGGAAAACATTATCACCAGCACATCCTGGCATGTAATTTGGCCTCATTTATTATTGTCGAGTGTTGGCTTAATGCTTATGGTGCATTTCTAAGGTACTTAGAGAGGGCTGTGGTTTTTCAAGGAAGCATAACTCATGGAGGACAGGGGAGGGAAAATCCTGAAAGTTTTTGGCACCCAAATTTTATTGAACATGAAAAACATAACGTGGGCAGGCTTTAGCATGATCTCTTCATGGCCCAGAGGCCACGGGGAAGGGAATCTGCCCGGCAGGCAGGATTAACTCCTGGGAGAGCTGGGCTCTGCTGTTGCTGCCAGCGTGCTTGTCCGGACATCCGTATATCCTGCGCTCCCCACCTCGGCTCGGAGCAGGCACGTGGCTTTGTGTTCCACCTCAGCACACACAGACAGGACAAAACCCAGAGATGGCACCAAAAGGTGGGTCAGAAGCTCGGTTTGGGTTTGTTTGGGAGCTTTCCCCCCTGCTTTGCTGTTTGCACTAGAGGGGTGGGCTCACAGCTCCCAGCTTGTTTCGCTCTCCCTGACGGTGTGACACAGCAGGAAAGAGGGAGCACTGACACAGGGAGCCAGGAAAACCCCAGGCTGGATTGGATTGACCACCTTCACCTGGTGAACTGGCAGTGTTTGAAGGTCCCCAGAGCAGTACAGGCACAGCTCCTGCTCTGACCCTGTCACACACAGGTGGGGCACGACGCCCATACCAAACACAGGAGGTCACTTTTGGTATTGAGCACGCCCGAAGCTGACACACAGCCAGGGAAACCTGCACAGGTACCTGCTAGGTCAGGCTGGGAACAGAGTCTGAGCAGCTCTCCTGCAGCCCCAGCCTGCCAGCAAACAGGGGGAGGCAGGGACAGCCCCAGCCTGCCGTGCTGCCCAGGGGCAGCTCATGGGCTCTTCATGAGCCAGGGGCAGCTCCCGGGGATGTTCCTGCCTGATGTAACTGTTTTTAACACCAAACTGATTTTATATATGATGGTAGTCTCACAAGCCCTCCCTGCACGGTACACAGTTATGACCTGTTTCATGAGAAAAAACACAAAATGGACCATTTTCCTGGCTTTTACTTGGAAGAAGTTAACATGAACTGTGACCACACTGATTTGTTTTGAAAACTCTCCCAGCAGCCTACACTTACATTTACAGGTTTTTGGATGTGTAATGTCAACAGTTCAGAGAACCAGGGCTGTAGTGGCACAACAGATTCAATCTGCTGCTGCTCCCTTGAGTGTTAAATACGTTGAATTGGCTTCACCATGTCTAAAATGCTATTTTTTAAATTTTTCTTTTCCCGGCACAAGAGTTCTGAAGCAACACTTCTGAGAGTAGCTACCTGGGCAGGGAAAGCTGCTTCCAGTGCCTAAAATATAAAAATCTCTTTTATTTGGGTAAACAGTGCTAAAACACCAATGTTGTACCTTATAAAGATTTGCTTGGGATTTTATTATTGTACAAGAAAAACACCCAAACTACCCAAGCAATAACACATCTACTAAAGGTGGCCAGTAAATAATCTAAAAATATGAGGGAGGGTTATATTCACCGTGGCTTAGGCAGTAGAGAATACAGAGCTTGGTTTGGTTACTTGCCTTGTTTGTAGGTAACGGTTTTCAAAATGCTAGGTTGGAATTGATTGGGTTTTGATGAAGATCTCAAAGATGCTTGTTAGAAGAAGCCACCTGTGTACTTCCCGTTAGGTATCAAAACAACACTTCCAAAGCTTTGTATGGAACTGTCACATGAATTTAATGTGCAAATCTGTGTTTAAAGCTTTGCTCACCATAAGCAGAAATGTGGAAACTCAACAAATCACCTCTGGAAAAATGGCATTTGTGAGTTATATTCTCAGAAGACTAAAAATAGAGCTCCATCTGTTTGTTTTCCTTTATGAAGTGGCCAACTGTAACACTCCCTTACCAGCCCTAAAAAAGAATTTACATAAAAGATGGTGACGCAAACCCTTATCTCATGACTGTGTCTCGTTAGGTCATCCATGGTGGGCAAAAAATTACTTCACTTTTAAAGTGTCTTTGCCATCTTCCCTGACCGTCAACCAACTCAAGAAAATATTTTGGGGCATTATCTGCACAGCAACCTGTTACCTTAATAGTGCAAATGTGTCAGTGGAAGCTGCAGTACCATGGGAGTTGTTGATCACCTTAAGGCAGCAGTGACACAGAAACCCTCCCACGGGCAGTCATTAACAGAGCTCAGAGCTGCCCTGGCCAAAGGGCACCAGGCTGCTCTCCTGGGAGAGCTCCACAGCTTCAAACCCTGCTAAGCAGAGCTTCTGGGCACCCAGACCTTTCAGCTCTATTTCATATTGTTTTATTTTATTGTAGGAAAAACACTTGTCATGGCTTATCTGTCTGACAATGAACATGTTTGGTGCTTGAAAATGAACATCCAAACCCATGCCAGGGCCTCACCACCCTCAGAGAGAGGAATTCCTGCCCAATATCCCATCCATCCCTGCCCTCTGGCACTGGAAGCCATTCTCTGTGCCCTGTCCCTCCATCCCTTGTCCCCAGTCCCTCTCCAGCTCTCCTGGAGCCCATTCAGGTCCTGGCAGGGGCTCTGAGCTCTCCCTGGAGCCTTCTCCTCTCCAGGGGAGCACCCCCAGCTCTCCCAGCCTGGCTCCAGAGCAGAGGTGCACAGGAGATGCTTTGTTGTCATCCAGTCACGGAATTTGTTCTAAATCTAAAAGCAGCATTGGACTATTTTCTGTTGCCAATTTTGATGGAGAGAGCTGTGTTTGGGTTGGACAGGGATGGCACAGTGATCAGCTCAGTGCTGCTCTCCACGGAGTGAAACACCCTGTTCAGTATTGAATTTACCTATCAGCACTTCTGACTTTGATTTCTGGAGAATAATTCCTGAGCACTTGCACTCCCCACGAGTCACCCTAAAATCAATAAACAGAGTTCCAGAGCAGCTTAGATTTGGCTGCTGCCAGAGCTGCAGCTCAGTGGAGTCTGAAAATCCCTGGGATATCCCTCTGGGAGCCAACAGTGCCATGAATGGGCAGGGAAGGCTTTGTGTACAGCTGGGCTGCATCTGGATACAGACACAGGCTCTGAGTTTCACAGGAGCACGGTGCTGCTCCTAAAACCAAGGAAAGGGGATAGAGGGGAGCTGGGGAGGATGGGATTGTTGGGGTGTCCTCTGCAGGACCAGGAGCTGAACTCGATGATCCTTGTGGATCCCTTCCAATTCAGGATATTCTACAATTTTTAGTTCCTACATTTTAAGAGCAGTTCAAAGGAAAACTCCTGTGTTGGCCCTGCTTGAAATACAACACTGTGGTCACTGAGTGGGATTTGAAGGACAAGCAGTTTAGTGGGTATTTTTTCTTTAAGAAGGTAATCTTGGAATTTCTTGGCTCCATTTCAGAATTTCTGCAACACAATGGAGTGTCAGAGTCATGGCAATCCAGTGGGAACACAGGTTTTGCCAGGGTTGAAATGTGCAACAGAAAACAGGTATTTTATTAAGAGTAAAAACTTTATCACACACCTCAGAAATATACTTTAAATGCTTTGGAGAATTTCATATGGTCTAATTCACTTCACAATGAATAAACAAACAGCCTGGTTTATGGCAGGTGTCCCTGCCATGGGCAGGGGTGGAACAAGATGAGCTTTAAGGTTCTTTCCAATCCAAACATTTCTGGGATTCTGTGATATGGTAATAATTAACTCCTGTATCCCTCAGTGTGCTAATAGCATCTTTCTCTTCATGGCTGGGCTAAGCAGACATGGCCAAGCTCCTTAAAGCAAACCTTCTGGAAGGCACCAGTGCCCCAGCAAGGGCCAGCAGCCTCTGCCCTGAGTGGTCCAGGCTGGCACAGGGCCCCTGGAAAAGTGCCCAGTGCATTTCCCACATCCACACCTTCCTGCTGCCCACTCAGTCAACAATAAGCCTTCTGAGCTCTGATTAAAAAAAAAAAAAAAAGTCATAATCTATTAAAAGCTAATCATCATTCTAATAATTTTATTTTAAAATATTTTAATTAATTAGTATCTTAGCTAAGTCTTCTCTTAATATGTTAATTAATGTAATGAGTTAATTGTACACTTTATTTCAATAAGGTGTTCAGACAACACCTTCAGGCACAGGGTGGGATTCTTGGGGTCTCCTGTGCAGGCCCAGGAGTAGGACTCAATAATCCATGGGGATCCTTTCCAGCTTGGGATATTCAAGATTCTGTGAATTATTCTGAGTTCAAAATGAAATCCTGCCCTGAGATTAGGGGAAGGATTTCCCTTGACTCAGCGGAACCCAGGTTTAAACAGGTCTGTTCCTGTCAAAAGACAGCTCACTGGAGCTGCTCCTTGGCACTGCACCCACTTCAGCTCTCTGCGCAGGAGTTGCACACATTTCATTGCACCTGTGTGACAGTCAGCTGGAACTTGTACCAGCCTTTAACAAAAATCCTATTTCCTGCCTTTGTATCCCTCAGATACTCATGTACTCTGTTTATTTCACACTCTTTAATTACTCTCAGGCCTGATGTTCTACCTATTTCACTTACCTGTAGGTTTTCCCACTGGTCTGATGAGGTTTGCTCCAAACTGAGGAAGAGCTGCAGTGTTGTCTGTGCCTCCCTTTCCTTGCAGCATGCAGGCAATTGGGGCAGTGCTGGGCAGCTGATGAAGAACCCATCAGGAATTACATCAGGCTCTGAGAGCAGCCTCAGCCTTGCTCTCTGTTAACAGACATCAAGGCAGGCTCTGGCTGCTCTTTTAGCATAAACCCTTCAGTGGCTTGTACCAGGACCCAACAGCTTTAGCAGGCACAGTGGGAGTTGGGACAAATTTACTCTTGCAGGAGTTGGGAAATTCAAATTACACCTCTCCTTTTCTTCCTTATCCCTCCTCATTTTAGGGAGCTACTGCAGAAACCACTTCCAGCTGAGAATCAGGGTTAATGTGCAGCATTTTGGGACACTGGGATTGATTGACCACTGGTTGCTCCTTTCCCTTCATTTACACAGACTTGTTGGGAGTGTACTAAAGGCTGTGTAATACGTAAGGTGAGGTATGAGGTACACAGGGAGTAGCAAACTCCCTCACAGAACTGGGACTTCCATGACTTGAGCCTTTCTCTGCTTTTATGTTGTGCTGGGTTTAACTAACCAGCTCAACATCTTCTGTATATAGAGTTTTAACGTCAAAGCAGTGTTTTTTCAGAAACATTCTCCTATTTCAGAAAGGACCTTTTCAGTCGCCAAAAATACAGTCCTTAGTAGCATTATGTGGCTTGTAATAGCTTTATTTTGAAGATTGCTTTAATACAACAGGCTGGAAGAGAACAGTGTCTGATTTTCTAATGCCTCTTCACTGGAGTGGTTTCAAGTGTCTGAAACAAACCAGTCTAAAAATCCAATTCCACTACAACCATAGAACAAATAAGAAAAAATCTGATTTCTCGTGTTGCAACAACACACACACTGACATCTGATGCCTCCAATAGCTCCTGCCAGGACCCATCTTTACAGAACATTGAATTCACAGCTTCAGCTTGGGGGCTGAAGGCCACACCATGCTCTGATGGCTCTAGAATTGAGGGAGGTCTGTTCTTTTGGGAGGCTCAGGTGAAAGCAAACTTAGCAGAACTTGTCTCTTGACCAGTGTATCTGAGACTCGTTTTCCTCTCTTTCAATGGTTTTTGTTTTCCCCTTGCATATATATCAGGTATTTTATCATTTGTCTTGTAAAGCAAAAACCTGTCTGCACCTATGAGTCCAGCTTGCTGCTTACCCAGGGACAGAGCAAGCGGGACTTTTTGGCATAAAGATGTCACAGAATCTTTCAGGTTGGAAAAGGCCCTTCGATAGAATCCAACCATTAACCCAGCACTGCCAGTATCCGCTATCCCGTCTGTCCCTGTCCCTCCATCCCTTGTCCCCAGTCCCTCTGCAGCTCTTCTGGAGCCCCTTTAGGCCCTGCAAGGGGCTCTGAGCTCTCCCTGGAGCCTTCTCTTCTCCAGGTGAACATTCCCAGATCTTCCAGCCTGGCTCCAGAGGGGCTCCAGCCCTGGGAGCTGGTCCAGGGACTCCTCTGGACTCTCTCCAGCAGTTCCACATCCCTCCTACATAGGAGCCTCTCAGCTGCCACGCCCCAAGTTCTCAACAAAAGCATTAAATTTTTAATTCATCAAACTCCCCTGCCATGACCATGGCACGAGCACCCCGAGCCCCTCTGCAGGCACAGGGATATTCATTAGCAGTGGTTTCTCTCCCAGAAAAAGCCCAACAGGTCTCAGGTTTCACACCACAGGGGGAATTCAGAGCACACCTTTCTGCATGGAAGGGCACAGCACACAAATCACTCTCCTGGGATGTGGATCTGGGCTGGGGCTGTGTATTCTATTTTTGGAGCAATACTGGAATGTTTCCAAGACCACCGTGACACAATCACTGCACTATGGGTGGTAAACAAGTCCCCACTACTGCTCAGCCCTTCCTGCACTGCTTGCTGAGCATTCTTTCACCACTGCCTGTATTACAAGGGTTCTTGGCATGCTGTCACCTCATCCTTGCACCCCTTGGAATAAACACATGGGAAAGGCAAACCAGCCCTGAGCCCACTGCACAGCTCCCACCCACTGGGTGGAATCCACAGACACCCCAAGGTGAGAAATTACCTGGTGAGACAACACTGCTGAACCAGCAGCTGCAGTGGGTAGCACAGGATTTAAACCTTCTGTAAGCATACCACGTATGTCCATAAAACGTTAGGTATTGTTAAAGCTTTTAAGGCATTTGGTACTGCCAAAATCAAACTCACAGTGTTTCTCTGCCTGAGCCTTACCTGCAGATACCTTACCAGATGTTAGGACTACTCAAGATTTTTATGCAGCAATTTAAACTCGTGGTCAGAAACCAGGTCTGGAATAAGCAGAGCTCCTGCACATTCAGCAGTAAATGGATGTTCCTACCCAAGCAGTGAAGTCTTGTATCAAAGATCTTAAACAAAAGTTAATACTAGAATAATTAACACTCTAATTATGAGTGTTGGAATTATAGTGGAGACCAAACATGGCCTTGAGTTTATTTCAATGCTGGCACTGTTTTTTCCTCTAAAATTCACATCTTCATTTAGGAGAAAGTAAAGGCACTTCACCATCAGTTGCACAAAATGCTGTATTTTATTAACTAAATCAAAAAAAGTACAGTTAAATTCACACAAAACGTTCAATATAAGCAATACTTAACATGTTTATAAGCTAGGACTGTGTCTGATTTGCAATTTAAATAGTGGCTGGTGTGAGCACAGCACATTAATACTGCAAGGTGCTCTGAACTGACATCACACTATCCCACAGAACAGTGCCCAGCCGGAGCCCTACCAGAACTATTGCTGCGGTGCACGGCAATTACATCAAAAACATGGACTGATTTTTAACAATTCCATGAGAAACCACACCACCATTTTTAACTGGAAACTTCCCTCCTGCAGCACTGTAAATAATGCACCACTGAGAACTTGTTCACTGGGAGTGCCCGTGCCTGGTGAGAAAGCACCAGCTTTCATGGGAACTGGAATCTCATACTTTTGGGGAAAGAAAACTGGAGTTTTTCCACTTGAAATGCACCAAGCCAAAGGAAGATGTATTTCAGCTCCCTGTGAGCACACAGTACCAGTACTGTGATATTCAGCTCACACCACCTCCACCCTAACCTCAGGGGCCTCCAGCTCACTCTGGAAGGAGCTGCCTTCCCAGCACAGCCTCTTACTTACCACAGCCCAGTGTCCCCCAAAGTGGCATGTGCAGCCCCAATGTCACCATGCTGCATTCCTACACTTCCACTGGGAACCAAATCTGCTAAGACACAGTTTTCATTAAGCCCCAGCAAGCTTAGAAATACCTTGTCCTTTCTCTCCATGTCCCAAAGCTTCAGAGTTTGCAGGCTGGAGCCCAAAAGGTCCTGGTGTTATAATAAAGCCCTAAGAAAGGCAGCAGGTTGTATAGTTACCTCCTTGTGAGCAAAATCCCTGCCCTAAAACTATGCAACCTACTACCTCTTCCTAGGAGCCCCACGCTTCCTCTGTGCAGTTCTTCACTCTCTGCAGGACTTTAGCTCCCCAGCTGCTCTGCTCTTCTGCCCTGGCTGGGCACACACTCCGAGGTGACACTGTCAGCACTGACAAACAGTGGCTCACTGCCTGTAACACTCACCAATGGCTCCATTTTCACTCTCCCTAAGCTGAACTTCCCATTCCAAAAAGCATTTATTTCTGTGGGGTTTTTTGTTACTACAGCAAGCTGCTTGCTGGGCATGCTAGCACAGAACCACTTACAGACTGGGTACACCAAGCACAGCAGGAGGAAAGAGAATGCAATAAACTTTAAAAGTCATTTTATAGAAACAATACCACCTCAGAGAAAAGTTCTGGCTCTTGGATGCTCAAACTCCATAGTTTCACAAAACCCCAGAAAGGTGAGAGGTCATTTTTGGCCAAAATTGGCCAACATTTAAATTTTGCATTAGATCTGGAAAAGCTGCAGAAAAACATGCAGACTTAATAAAGGGTAATTTTAAGTTTTCCCTCCAACTTCTGTCATGGAGCTTGAATGCATTATGGAAATTGGGGTGCCCGAAGAGTTTAAGTCACAATGTACAAGCTTGAGCTCCCTGTATTTCATGTTCTTCTAAGTGGCTTGGAATTGTTCCCTCTGTGGAGTGTTCTACCCTCTACCTAAAGCACAGGCATTTTCCATTCCCAGCCAGCACTATGCCACTCAACTTGGGAGCAAAATTATGTGAAGTCAAGGATATTCTGTGGGGGTTGTACCACTCACAGTGACTGTCAGTCCTGTAGATTCTGGCACTGCTGCTTTCCAACCCTGAATGCATCTGGTTTCACTTCCATAAGTGTTTTTAGCCCAGGACTGGCTGCAAGGGAGCGCAGTTTGTTTTACTCCTCAGGGAAGGCAATAGATTGTATAGTTATCTCCTGAACAGGGTAAAATAACTACCCTACAACTATACAATCTACTACCTCACTCTGACAGAGAAGCACAGACTTCAGCAAGAGCTCAGCAGCCAACCTCAGTTTCATTCTGAAGGATGTTTGATACAACATCCCAACAACTGGAACACCAAGAATTTGTATTTGATTACCCCACCATACACATACAGGAATAATCTATTCTTAACCTTTTACTCATTAGGGCAGAAAAAGTAATGCAAAATGAAACCTAGCTTTTCCAAGAACTAGAAAAATCTAAACACAATTCCCACAGCTATTACACAAGTATTTTGTCCTGTCATAAGCACTACAAGTACAGAAATTCAGCAAAATCTGACATTGAGCTTAAAACTGAAAAGCGTCCATTGTCGATTATCTGCTGCTTTAGGAAAGACAGTAGATTGTATAGTTATCTCCCAGTGGTGGGTATGACCCTAAAACTATACAACCTACTACCTCATCCCACAGTGCAGGCATCTTCAGAGCTGGGGCAGGATTGCTGCTTCAGTCAAGACAAGTCAGGCTAGCTGCAGACAGCATTTATAATACCACAGAGAAAGCCTTCCCCTTGCTCCCCCTAGTCACAGAAGGAAGTTATTTTAAAAATAAGGCTTCCATATTTCAAAATTTTACCAAATGCGTGGGTCTTAAGTAAGCAAGCTATAGCAGTCACAGCAACAACAGTCAATAAGTTTCTGTAGAATTACCAGTCGTGTTCCACAGGTGTCACTTCTTACCTGAAATCAGAAGAAAAGGCTCTCAGCAACACTGTAGGCACATACACATTTCTTCCTCTTTAGAACTTAAAAATGATGCAATCTAGGACCACAGCTATGTGACTGATTTATACAGATCAGATTGAGGCCCTAATATTTGTAATCCTGATTAAAAAAATATTATTACATAGAGTGACCTTTTCACCTATTGCACCAATAGCTAAAAAAAAAAGGTCACGCACTGTCCAAAGTACTGCTTGGAGCTTTTTCTGCTAGTCTTAAATTACGTTAAGCCTTGTGCACAGGAATTCTTTTATTAGAAGCAAAACTCAATAAGATTATGGCCTCTATCCTGACATTTTGTTAAACTGCCTTACCAAAAGGCCACTGAAAAGACATGTTTTCCCATCAGAAAGAAGTCTGAGTTTCTCTAACTGCCTCTGATGTAACTTTAAAGCCAATTTCCACATTAACATAGCTCAACATCATCTTTGAATACTGAAATGAAAACACTTGCCAGACAGATGTGTGACTCAGAATTACCTTCGTAGCAAGGACAGCTTGAGAACAGGGCTGGAAAGGAAAACGACTGTTTGTCCAGGTAGTTTATACAATAGCTGAAAATGTTTAGAGAAAAGCAGTTTTTAAAACTCTAAATACATTTTACTAGTACTTGATCCCAGTTGCAGTTTTCAGCCCACTCTCCAAACAAAGCCTGCACAGAACAAGAACACCCTCATGCCCGCTGGTGTCCTTGCCAAGCACACAGCGCGTGATCCCGTGCGCTCACACAAAGGGATGACGTTATTCCTTGGACAGACACAAAATCAAATTACTTTCCAGCCCCCCCACTGCCTTACTACAGAATCCTTTATACAAATAGTGATGACAAATTTGTGTGAATCAGCCTTAAAATCTCACTTGTAATTGGTATAAATCCCATTATGTGCTTTTGCTAACTTACACACCTACCAGAAAATAAACCTTAGTGTGGACACAAGTACTTGGTCCTGATGCCCAAAGCAGGAATAAATCAGAACAGCAGCTCTGGGCCAGAGTCAAACCTTTATAGAGCACTGGCCCCCATCGCATCCTTTTAAATCAGTTCTGGCAGAGCTGACATTCCTTTCAGCTCCCTGCTCCTGCATCCCAGACTTCAGCAGCTGAACACAATCCCTGTGAACTGCCATTCTTCAGGGGGAAAGGCAGCCTGGCCTGGAGCTGAGCTGCACAGCACCAACTCTGCACCTTCAGTTGGATAGTGACCCCAGAAAGTAAATGAAGTCCCACATTCAGTGTCTGAAGGTGATGGTTCTGTGATGTACTGAAAATGTTCGAAGCACACTGAAAACCTGAATGGGTGTTACACACCTGTTTAAATTTTACAAAATGTAAGGCAATACTTCTGCATTTCTTTTTAAAATTAAGACTGAAAGACACAAGGATTGCAATAAACTAGAAATCGATCTGTTTTATTTCTTCACCTTTAGACAAAGCTTAGCTGCAAACGTAACCAACCTAACATGTATCAAATAACTTTTATTTTTAGTATTCCGCTTTACATTAGTCCTGCATTTTGGGGCATTTTTAACTTGTGGATTATTTCTAACAGTCTTTCCAAGATGCATCATCTAGGGTGCCATATTCTTGGACAGGTGAGATCTGCCAGGTCCCCTTGGGGGCCTGCTGTGGGCTGCTTCTCTCATACCATGCATCAGGGGGTTCTGGCACCCACAGCAGCAGGGAAGCCTGACAAATTATCCTGCTGGCACAGCCTCTACTGAGCTGGTGTGTTCTCATCCCCAGTGAATCCAGAGCTGCAGAAGCTCCCTGCTGCTGATGTCACCGTGCTGCTGATGTCACACAAGTGCAGCACAGGAGCTCAGGGTCACGCACCTGCACATTCACTCTTTCAGCACAACACACTGTGAAAGACAAGCTTTAAACAATCTCTGAGCCATCTGCTTTCCCTGTTAAAAAAGCCAGGTTCCCAAGGGCTGCTTTTCCTTCCAGCACATGTTTAAAATCCCCAGAGCACTGTAAGGGGACAAACTGACTCTAACTGTGAAGCTGGATGATCTCAGCAGCCGCAGCTCCCAAGGCTGCAGCTCTGGCTGCACAGCTCCCACCACACGATGGAGCTCTGGGATTTACACAACAGCTCCAACACCAGTTCTTCAGTTGTATCCCTGGATTCCAGCAGCACTCCCTGCACTGAAGCCACACTTCCTGAATCCCAGGAGCTTGCTGAGTGAACATGTACTGCCTTTTCCAGCTGTGCTGAGCATCCCAAGTGACTGATGCAGGCTCCTGCCTCAAATGTGCTCATTCCATGGGGTTTTTGTGTGACTGGAGTGCACAACAGGAAGAAAGGGAGCAGCACAATTAATATAAACTTCATTATTCCTGATACCGCTTCCCCTCACTCCACTCACCCACCCCTGCACTGCCTGTTGTCACATGCAACAGGCACATCTCAGCCGCTCTTCCCAAAACAAGCTCAGGAAAATCAGATAGTGACTGACACAAAACTTTCAGCATAAACTAAAAATGTTTCCTCTTCCATATTCAGTTTTGGATTGTACCTTCCTTTGTCTTAATAATGTGTTAATCTGAAGGTAACATCCCCAGCTCAAGCCCAGGCACCTCTTCTTCCCCTACGCAGACCCAAAATTGAAACATTTAATAAACCTCCTTCTGGACCTGCCAGCCCACTGAGCAGCAACACGCTGGATCAAGAGTAAATCACACTAGAAAGCTGCTCTGAACTGAGAAATTATACTGAGGAGAAAAGGGGAACAAGCAGTTCCAGCACAAAAAAATGCACAGATGTGCTCTTTTGGGCAGCACCACAGTCCACACCCCCAGACAGGAATACATGTCCACAAAGGTATTTTTTGGAATTTTTTATACAACATTAAGATTAATAGTACTGACTGCTACCAATAACGCCTTTATCTACTGCCTCAACTGGAAATACAAGGTTTTTTCCCAAAATCTCTACCCCACCTGCATTTAATTAACACAGTGCAATCTGGCTTTAAGTAATTATCACACGATATTACTGTTGTGCTACATTTTCAATTAGTGTGTTTGGTTTCAATTGGTTTCAATGTATTTTTCTCACCATATAGTTATAGATGGAATATGAATATCCAGAAACCATGGCCTGAGAGAAATGGGACGTCACCACTGCCCATTCAAGCACAGAGTGAAGCCCATCTCCTGCAGAAAAGTCTGTGAGCACAATTAATGATTTCTGCTATGAACACAGAACACAAATCCTGGCCTCTCTCTCTACATACACTTGATTTTATAGCAATAGCACTAAACTCTCTGCATCCAAGTGATGCATGTGCCACAGCACTGCACAGTGCTGCTGGAAACCTCAGGAAGGCCTGAGAATGACTACACCAAAATGGTCACATTTTCTACTCCTCTTTGAGTACTGCTCTCTCAGAACACAGAGAGTGAGATCTTTACAAATAAATAAATAAATAAATAAACGTACACTTCAGCCTCAAACATTACGAAGGCCTCAGTGCCCTTCTCAAAGGAAAACATCAGTTTGGTTATCTGGCCCTACTTCAAACATAAATGTGTGTGTACACATATACACATACATATATGAAATACACAACTGCGTATTTATTCACTAGATTTACATCTCCTAGAACGTGCTAGGAGCAAGGAGGCTTTTTCTGCAAAAAGTTTACAAATTATAACAATTACACAAATTCAGCAAGAAAGTTAGTACACAAAAATATTTCAAGCATGCTGTGTTATGTTATTAATTGGCAATATAAACAAACATCTATTACCCTCTCTAAGTCCTGGGAGCCTTTCACTATTTGCAAATGAACTGATGTTTTCCACCACTAAACCACAAGAAAACAGACAAGACATTCATCAAAAGGAAAGTGAAGTAGGGATACAGCTCATTGCAGTAGGAAAACAAAGCAAGTTGAACTCGTGTTTTATCTAAATTTCCTTTAGACTAAGGAAGTACTAAATCTCCAGTATTAGTATGTAAAATCATTTCCTAGCATGACCTAAGTGACTTGAGGTTGCACTTAAGATACACAGAGTACAGCTTGGGAAAAACTCAGTGAAAAAAAATCACAGCCAGCAAATTTCCATTAAAAATATCACAATACAGCTACTTACTCATGAGGCTAACTATCATAGAGAAAAAAAACCCTCATTAGCCCATTACTGCATGTTGGCTGCAGCAAGTTTCAACCACCTCTGCAAAAAACTTCTTGGAAGTTCAGACTATTAAACATCTGAGTGTTTCTGTGAACAGAACTGATCAAACTTGACAACAGAAGCCACCACAAACTGTTTGGTGAGGCCCCTGGCAGCTGGGGATGTTTGAAGATGCCCTGTTTCCTAAATATTATTTAAGTTATTGCTTTTGAAGGGACAGATTGATTTTCTCAAAAATTCTGTGATGGATTCAATTTGCCCACTGCTGCTACTGAGCATTGTTCCTGTGTACAATTTGAATGGGAGCATGTTTTCCCTACCAATTAAGCACTTCAGTCACAAAACTGCCTGTGCAAAGCAGTACAGACAGAGAGCAGCACCAACAAGGTGGGAAAGGCACATCACTAAACAAGGATTATCCCAACCTTGACCATCAGGTTGAGTTTCTACTCCTCAAATCACACAATTGTTATGGTTGGAAGGGACCTCTGGAAATCATCCAGTCCAACCCCCTGCCAAGGCAGGGTCACTCAGAGCAGGTGGCACAGGAATACATCCAAGTGGGTTTGGAATGTCTCCAGAGAGGAGTCTGGAGATGTCTCTATGCCCTCCCTGGGCAGCCTCTTTCAGTATTCTGCCACTCTCATGGAAAGTTGTAATGTAAAATCATAAAACCACAATTTGATGGGGTAAAACTCACTGAGCCATGACAGAATAAAGTCACCAGCAGCAGTGTGCCAGGGCCGGACCCTGCTCTGTGCCACCACCAGCCCTGCAAGGGAACCCACATGCGCTGAGCCCTGAGCCGGCCCGGGGGCTGAGCGGCCCATGCCAAAGGCAAGAGCCACACCTGCAGTGCCCAGAGGCCAGCCACAGCTGCGGACACCAACTGCAAGTACGTGTTACACCAGGGCACCTCTGCTCCATCGGGGTGCTGCTGCTCAGGTGCGCAGCCAGCCCCGAGCACGCCGTGACCGGCCTTGGCTGCGATGTGCCCGTGTCACCCCACCCGCTCCCGGGCAGGGCCGCACTGGCCCCCGTGCCGCAGCTCCCGACCCACTTCCAGGACAGGCCGCTCGTGAGGAAGCGGCGGGCGCCGCCGGGGGCCGTGGGCCCGGGAAGGCGCAGCCCCACGCCAGGTAACGGTGCCCGCTACAAACGACAGCCCCGCGCAGCCCCCGTGCCCCCTAACAGGGACTGGGCCGGCAAGGCACTTCCACCTACTTTCTAAGGGATTTTCTCCACCTTTCGCCCCTCGGTCCGAGCTCAGCCCCCACTGCCGCCCTCTCGCTGCCCTGGCAGGGCTGAGCCCCCCCCGGCCCCGGTACCGGAGGGGCTCCCCCGGCCAAGGTCCCCCCGGCCCCGGCAGTGACGTACCTGGCGCCGGCGGCTCCCGGGGGCGGCACTTCCGGACCTTCCAGTGAGCCTGGAGGAGAGCGGGGAAGAACGAGGGGAAAAGGCATCGGTGAGGGGAATAAGGACAATGAACCGGGCCCACGGCAGAGGCGGCGGAGAGGCCGGGCCGAGGCCCCGCGCCCGCCCGTACGGGCCCTTCGGCTCAGTCCCTCCGCCCCCACCCTTCCCCCGGCGCTCCCCAACCCCACGGCCGCTCCCGCGCTCCCCCGGCCCCACGGCTGCCGCCCGGCCCCACCGTCCCGGTACTTGCGGGACCCGGATGAAGTCGCGGCCGCTGCGGCCGCCGCTCCCGCGGCACCACGGGAAGGGCGCCGCGCCCCGCCCGCCGCAGCCGCCGCCCGCCCGCCAATCACCCGTCGCCTCCCGCGTCCATTGGCTGTGGGGCCGTGAAGTCCCGCCCCCGCCCGGGAATATAGCTCTTCATTGGTCAGCTATGAATAGGGCTCCGCCCCCTCCGCCATTTATTTCGGGCGCGTTACACAGCGGTCCCGTAATGGCGCTCCCGGCGGCCGCGGGTCGCGCCCGCCTTTCCCCGCCTCCACCTCGGCCCTGCCCTGCTGGGCGTAGGACCCCGCGGCCCGGCTCAGCCCTGCCCTGCCCTGCCCTGCCGGGGGTGAGCCCTGCGGCCCGGCCCGGCCCGGCCCGTGTCCGCCCCGGCCCTCGCCCCTCGGGCGTTGGGTGCGGCATTAGCACCATTACCGGGCTCGGGGGCCTTGGGCCCCGTGGCCCATCGCACAGAATCGTGGAATCATCAAGGGTGAAAGAGCCCTTTAATGTCACCCAGCACTGACTGTGTGACCCCTAAAGCGCCCAGCGCCACACGCAGACACCTTTGGCACACCGCCATGGATGGTGACTCCGCCACTGCCCTGAGCAGCCAGGCCCTCCAATGCCCGACCACCTGAACAGTGAAAACATTTTTCTAATATCTAATCTGACTCTCCTCTGTCTCAGCTCAAGGCCATTTCCTGTGATCCTCTCACTGCAGGCACACCACCACCTCACCAGGGTCCAAATAACCTTTTCTGGTTGTACTCCTGATTGATTTTTGCAGCGTTTGGAGGATGCACCACATCTGCAGGGAGCATCAGCCTTTCAGAGGAGAAGTGGTCCTTCAGCTCCTTAGTGTGTCTGCTCAGGTGGACTCATACAAGCTCAGGGACAGAAAGGCCATGTTTAAAATTGAACTTCAAACATAGCACTTGTTTTCAATTTTCACAAGATTTTTGGGCTAGGTCTTGATTTTAATAAATAAAAGTATTGGCTATAATAATATAGTACTTATAATCTCTTCAGTGAGCCTTCAATTAGATTATTATATATATATATCTATATATAATGATATTCAGTGTCAAATATTGAAGTAAAGAAAACTCTGAATTCACTACGTATTCTTGTCAGAATTTTTTCTTTTGAGTAATTTTTTTAATAATTAAACTTATCAGTTCTTAACATTTTTTTTTTTTTTTTTTACGTGTATATATAGTTGGAATGATGAAGTTTATGTGTGTCTGGTGTCTTGCTTCAAAAGTAGTACTTTTTATCCCAGATTCAGGAAGGTAACGTGTGCCTTGGTGGTGGTCATGAGAGCAATGAACATACTAAACAATGACCCAGCTGCTGACTGGGTAAGGCAGACGCTTTGCACGTTGTTCAAACTAAATCATGACGCCTTAACAGCTAAAATGCAGTTTTTAATCTTGTGCAGGTAAAACTTTATGAAGTCAATCCGCCTGGCTGCTGTAGTGCGTGTTCTCTGTAATGTCGAGTGTATTTTGCTGTTCCGAGGGCAGGCTGAGGAGCTGCCCGCACGGCGCTCGGCGGCTGCTGCACTTCCCCCGAAGCTCACGAGATGGGGCGGGAGGCCCGGAGGAGCCCGGCCCGGAGCGCTCCGGGCTCTGCGCTACCGCCCACGGCCGCGCTCGCTCCGACAGCGCTCGGCAGCTCGCTGCCTCTCCGGCACAACTGACTAGGAGGAATTATCGCAGGGTATTTGCCAGGAGTGCTGCTCGGAAAAGGGCAGATGTGTCTCCTTTCAGTCATAACTTTGGAATAAACTCCTGTATCTTAATGCTATTTTTTAAAATAACTTTGGCATGTAAGGACTTTGTGAGGTATTCATGAACAGCTATGATTTCTAATAAATACATTTTTGACTTAGTAGGGAGTTAGCACTTATAGGATAGAACGTGTGCAGATTTCTAAAATGAAAAGAGAGAGAGAAAAATTCACTGCAAGTTTATGTGGCATGACTGTCTTTTCTCCTGGGTACAGACTTTTTTAAGCTCAAATTTAAATCTCTCCAGTGAGCCTTCAATTAGATTATTTGCTAACAAGCTAACAGGTTCCTCCATACCTCAAATAAATGATCTACAAAGCAAATAATAAGTAAAATAGTTTGAGTGATGCAGGAACACCTTATTTCTCTGATAATTCAGTGTAATGTAGAAAAACACTTTGCTGTAAGGCTTGAGTAGTTATCAAGGCCGTATTATTTGGGTGCTGCTTTTAGCCAGGGGTACAGAAACCATGTAAGTCATTCCTCATCTATTTTAAATACATCATGTGTTGAACACAGCTAGGAAATTAGAGTGAATGGATTAATGACTGAAAAAAACCCAGTAACTGGACAGGTTTAATCATGAAGAGCTGGGTGAGGCTGCCTGTGTCCACACACAATGATCAGACATTGCTTTTGGGGATGACAAGGCCTGATTGTCGTGTCAATCATGCCCCAAAACCCAGCACTGAGCACACAGCACACACTCAGTGTCATGTGGAAGGACTGGTGCTGCCTGCAATAGTAGGAATCACCAACATGAGTTGAATTTTGGACTTGACAATGCTATTGCATGTAGAACCATGAAATGTCTCACTTATCCAATGCTGTATAACTCAGTTCTTATTTAAAAAAAAAAAAAAAAAAACCAACAACAACAAAACAACCAAAGAGTGAAAGATTGGATGCAGTTAACTGGCAGGACATGTTCTCCTCAGTGGGAGGGTACCTCTTGAGATCAATCCCACAAAATCGTGCCCCAGCCTGAAGGTCACAGCAGGACTCTGAGGTCACAGAAGGCTCTGAGGTCACAGAAGGCTCTGAGGACACAGCAGGACTCTGAGGTCACAGAAGGCTCTGAGGATACAGCAGGACTCTGAGGTTCAGAGCCCAGTTCCCTAAGGCAGAAGGGGATCCCAGCACACTATGAATTACAGAATCACAGAATCACTGGGTTGGAAGAGACCATCAAGATCATCAAGTCCAACCCACCCCTAACACCTCAATTACACTATGGCATGTTTTTTAAAACACATCCAGGAATGATGACTCCACCACATCTCCGGGCAAACCATTCCAGTACTTTACCACCCTTTCTGTAAAAAACTTTTTCCTAATATCCAGCGTATATTTCCCTTGGCAAGCTTAGGAATATGTCCTCTCGTTCTGTCAGTTGCTACCATGGAAATGATTCTGATCTGTGCTCCCTTGTAGACTGGGATGCTGGAAATATTTTTCTGGCACCTTGGCTGGAAGATAGTTTGGATCCAGGTAAGATATCTATATTTTCCATAGAATATTGATTGACAACCTGGCAAGAGCCACGTGATAGAAGCTTCTGTGGTTGTTGTGTTACAGATGGATCTCCAGAGGGGAATTTTCCAGCTTCTGGGCTGGATGCTGCCCGCAAGCCCAGCTCCCATCACAGGGGTGAGTAGTGTGTCCCTGATGACCCCACAGGCTGAACCCTGCTTTTGTGGGATCCATTCCTGGGAAATGGAAATACTTTCTCTTAAGGTCCTCCAAAAGGAAAGACCCAAGCTAAAGGAGAAAATAAATCCCTGAAGCCTTCTGAACTTCTGGACCAGATGCTGAGTGATCTGGAGAGAGAACAAGGTGGGTGCATTTCCCTCAGCCTTCCCCTGGGTCTCAGCAGCCGGGGGCTTTGGCTGCACATCTGGACTCGCCGTGCCCGGCACAGCAGGAAGGCATCCATGGCAGCCTCGCTGCCCCGCTGCTGCTTTCACGGCCTGCAGGGCTGTTTCCCAGCCTGGCCTGGCTGCAGCTTCTGCCAGCCTCTCCAGGAAGGCATTTGGCATCCGCTGACAGGCAGTCCCAATTGCACCACGGGCCATGGCCACCCTGCGATCCCCTGCAATTTCCCAGTCTCCAGGCAGATCAGATGTTGGGGCTGTTTGGAGGGGGAAAGGTTTTAGGGAGAGACCCCAAAGCCCATCTGATTTCCTGAAGCCTATCCATGACTTTCACAAGCACTGCCTCCTGAAGATGGCACCTCTCCAATGGGGAACAGCTCCATCTGATCCAGCTGTCCCTCTTCCTTTCTTCAGAAATGAAAGGAGAGCCTGTGCAGAAGGAAGCAGCAGCTTTGGCCATGTCCATTCACATCTGCCTCCCACGGTCTTACCTGACCCCCTTGCAGTGCCCAGTTGTCTAATACCGAAGGGAATTCCGGCATGCCGTGCAAATGGCTGTGATCTGTGCTGCCTTCTAGATTGGGATCCTGATATGGATTATTTGGAAGTCCTGGCCCATAACCATTTTAAGCCCTTGGAAGATGCCGAAGGCAAGTTCAATGTGCCTTTCCTGACAGAATAATCAGTGTCCATGTGGCAAGAGCTCACTCATGCTACATTTCCCTTTAACATAATCTCAGGGTTAAAGGAATCTGGAAATATTCCCCTGCTCCCTTCTGAAGCCCTGAGGGATCCCACAGGATTGCTGTCAGTGGGAGGAAGGAACATTTATCTTTCAAACTTCCTACCCTGTGCAATGCCACTGTGTCCTTCCATGTGCTCTGTTGCAGCCAGGGAGAAGGGCAGAGAGGGAAGGGGCCGGGCCCAGGGCTGTGCCTCGGGGCTGAGCCTTTCGCAGCTCCTTTGCCGGCCCCAGGGAGCCTGAGCTGCTCCTGCTGCCACTGCCAAGCCCTGGCCCTGCCCGGGGCTGGGTTTAGAGCTGCTGGCAGCTCCAGGGAGTCCTTTCTGCCCCGACTGCCCTGCAAGGGGCTCCTTCCATCCCAGTGTGGGGCCACTGCAGGCACGAGGCCCCCCTGCCCCTGCTCCTGAGTGGGAGGCAGAGCTGAGGGAGTGCCTTGGAGGGCACCAATCACCCAGGTGCCCTCACTGCCACTCGGGCCTGATGGAGAATCTTCTGCAGGGTCACAGGAGCTCTTCTGTCCTGCCTTTCTTTGCAGCTAACCCAGTTGATGAAAGTGATTTGGCTTCCCAACCCACATCCAGGACTGAGCCTCTGGGAGATGCTGAGGGTAGGTCAAGGCCTTTCCCCCTGGGAGAGCTGCCAGCTCAGAGCCCAAAGCTCGGCCAGGGGGGCATCGCTGCAGGTGCCAGCACAGAACCATGCACAGGTGTGCCTCATCCTACGCATTCCCCTCACAACTTCTGCTCAGCACTACCAGTTGTTTGGAAGAGGGAGGGCTGTGGCCCAACCCCAAAAGCCCAGATATTTTGTGAATCTTACCCTCATTTTTGATTAGCAGGCTGCACTGAAGATGCCAGCAAAGAAATGGGGAATTGTTCCATCTGATCCAGCTGTTCTTTTTTTGTTTTTCAAGAGATGGACCAAAAGGGTATGCAGAAGGTGTTTCCCCAAGGAAGCAGTGGCCCATTGGCAGCCCCTGCTGCAGGAAGGAAGGTGATGCCAGACACGGGCACAGGCACAGCAGGTAATTGCTGTGCCGGGCTCAGCCCTGGGTGGGGCTGTGACCACCCGGCACCAGCACTGGCTGAGCTCCGTGCCCAGGGGCCGCTGGGGATGGCCACGCTGTGGGCAGGCAGGAGCCAGGCAGGGGCTGCTGTGACCAGCGGCGGGGCCCTGATGGGCTGGGGGAGCCCAGGGGGCAGGCAGCAGCATGGGGCTCTTGAGAACAAGCGATCCCATTGTGTCTTTGTTTTTCCTTTTTAGAAATTAGACATTTTTAGAAATATTTTAAAATTTATTTACTGTAGAGAGACATCCCGAAATATTTTTTTGCGAGTACTGCCATAGTTAAGGATTTTTCAAAGTAGTTTTAGAATCCTGAAAAAGCAACCCTATTTTGTCTCCACTTCTAATTTTTAGAAATATTTAGAAATATTTCTTGTAGAGACAAATCCCCCAATGTTTCTTCCCTGTTTCCACAATATGTCTGTATTTTTGAAAGTAGTTTACAGTTCTGGAAAATTTTTAACACTTACTTATACAATAAAAAATAAAATGGCATTTCAGTGGTAATCTT
The DNA here is from genome assembly GCF_017590135.1 of Pyrgilauda ruficollis. Lineage (NCBI taxonomy): Eukaryota > Metazoa > Chordata > Aves > Passeriformes > Passeridae > Pyrgilauda > Pyrgilauda ruficollis. The sequence continues at coordinate 891,176 of NW_024511544.1, forward strand.
TACTCTGCAAAGAACTAAGACAGCCTAAAACACCCAGCCTGCTGCAGAGGCAAAGATCTTTTCCCACGGGAACTTTGTACCTAGTCACAACCAAGTTACACAAAAGCTTTTCCCAGATCTTTCCTGGGATTCTTGACAAGCTCATCTCTTAGTCTTGAGAGGCAAACTCTGAGCACAGTGGGAATCTCTTCAAGTCACCATCTTTGTTTGCTACTGCAAGAACTCCCTCACTTCTAGAGCAGGGGCTTCCCTCAGCTTCCTGCTGCTGCCCCCGGGCTCTCCTCCCGGCCTGCTGGGCTTTGTTGGGTGGCACAGCCTGTGCCAAGGGGCGGCAAGGTGCCTGCAGGCCCCAGCTCTGGGGGAAACAGAGAACGTCCTGCCCGTACCCACCGTGCTGCCAGCTCAGCAGTGCAGCATAGCACGGGCTCACGCTCCCCATCGCTCCCACAGATGCAGCCAGCACCACAACACGTGTTCTCGATGCCCAGAAGGACCTCAGAAGTGGTTTGTGTCAGGGAACTCGCTGTTTGCTAGAGTTAATGGCCATTGTGGCTGGTGGGGAGCTTGTCTTCATGTTGGGCTGCTTAGTGTCAGAATCTGGTGTTACTGGAAGAGGAAATGGGGAGTAGTCATCTTTCCCTGAAAGAGCTTCTTTTGAAAGTCTAATGTAGACAAGGAAACATTCCCATTGAGGCTGCAGTGGAGTTGTGGCCAGTCCATGGTTCTCCAAATAACTCTGCTGAGGGTTCTGCTGATGCTGCCCAGTGCTTGCATTGGCCTCTCAATTGCTGGGCCTTGTCCTGGGGGGCTGCTGGGGCTGCAGCCAGGGCTGGCTCCCACTGAGGCTGCCTGGCCAAGAGCAGCCCCAAGGGCACAGGACAGAGGCAGAGCAAGGTGGGGAGGAGAAAGAGCAGGGCCGAGATTGCCCTTGAAAGGCAGAGGCGCTCTGGGGCCCGCTCCTGGCCAGGGGCCCTGCCCAGAGCCGTCCCCTGCTCGCCGGGGCCTTGAGGGGCAGCTGTCCAGCCGGGCCCAGCTGTGCCAGCAGCTCCAGCCGTGCTGGGGAGCCTTGCCAGCTCTGGGCCCTGCTGTGCAGGAGGGTCCCTGTGTGCCACTGGCAGCTGGGGCCTCAGCCACCTCCTCTCTCCACAGGAGCACCTCTCCCACTTCACAAGACCGGCCAAAGACCTCAGTGTGGGAGAACTGGGCCTGTCATCTTTCATCTCCGTGCCAGTGTCCCTTGTCCCTTCCACAGATGCATTACCAGCTTATTGCTGGAAATATGCTGCCGCCACCACCACCCAGAACAGAACGCTGTCTCCCAGAAGGGACTGGCCTTGCTCTCCACCCAGGACAGCAGGTGCAGCCCTCTAGCCTGGGAATGGCTTCTTAGAAAAGTTATACTTCTAAAAATTTTAAATCGTTATTAAAAACCTTATTAAAAATATGACAGGAGACTGAATAGGGAAAATGTTACAGCGCCGGAAGTAGAGGATTTTTCCCACCATGTGCTCATCTGCACAATGGAGGTTTCACCTTTTAACTCATTTGCCCTTCTTAAAGTTCTGTCCATCGACTCCTTCTTTGATGTCCAGTGGTGGAGTTTACTTCCTTACTTCTCGATGGGAGGTCAGGTGCTGCTGTCGTAACAAGGTGACCCTCTTAAATGTCCCGAACTCAGTTAACCCCATGATAACAACACAACAGGGGGTATCTATACGTGTATAAAACTTCTCTTAACATATATACATGATATTTATCTTTTAATTGTGAGAGTCAACTGTCACATTACTCATCTACCACAGGCTTGAATCCAGCTTCAGCTCAGGTGTCTGTGTGCTACCACCAGCACTGGCCGAGCTGCTCGTCTGGGCACAGCAGGGGTGGGCAGGTAGCAGCTGGGCATGGGGCTCGTTAGACCAACAGCACCCTCATGTTATCTTTGTCTTTCATTTTGAAACATTTAGATATGTTTTCCCTTTGTAGCATTTAGAAATGTTTTTCTTAGAATACAGACACCAGATATTTGTTCCCCTTTTCTCCAACAGTTCTGTATTTGTCAATGTAGTTTTAGAGTCAGGGAAACCTAGAATCTTCTGACACTTTGGCAATAAAAAGTAAAATCGCTTTTAATTCTTAATGTTTAGTCTTACACAGCCTGGACAAGACCGGCATAGCTCAGGGGAATTATCCCAAGCAGGTTCAGGGCACTCGAGTACTGAGCAGCCCTGCTGGGGTACCTCCATGGGAGACACATCCCGAAACCTGGGAGTGACTGCACGGGGCGTGCATGGTGGGGAAAGGGCCGAGGGGGAGAGCAATACCACCATCATCATCATCATCATCATCATCATCAACACAATGAGCTGCAAGTTAGTTAAATGACATCAGCAAGTCAGACTGTGGACTTATTTCTCAGAGTGCAGCACTGGCTACCCCTTGAAACGGCAGATGTGCTGCAGTCTTTAAAATCAGTTTGATGCAGACGAAATTTGGAGTCATGCATAACAAAAATCCAAAAGAGTTTTTTTGCATTATTTTCCCTCGTGTGTAAATACAGATGGTGTTGCAGCAATTACGTGAGACTCTGGGCAGGACAGGTGCCCACTGCCCTTAGAGCCACTGCCCCTTCACATCATCCTTCTCCCAGAGAGCAGCCCCAGCCCAGCGCTGCTGTGCTAGAAACACAAATACAGCCTGTGCAGCCTGGCATTAACAGGGAAACAGATGTCAGCTTTTTGGTGCTCCATCCCTCTGCCTTAACATCCTTACATATTTCTTTTGATTTCAGATCCTCAAAGTTTACATTTTTGTTTTTTTTTTTTTTTCTTGGATGTAAAAGAAGAAAACTCAGTGTGATCCCTGGGATGGGAAAGGGAAAAGCAACAATGTTGTCCCTACAAAGAATAAACAAGTTGCTTCTGCTGATGATTGTGAAATGTGAGCGGCTGTGAGGTTCAGATTTCCTCACAGAGTTTCATGTCCCTCATTCAGACAGTCACACTATTTCTTTAATAAAAACCAAACCCTGGCTCTCTCATAAAAACCTGATTTCAGTTGTGACCAAGGTAAATGGAACAGAAAATAGTCTTGGAGTTTGACTCAGCTGTATGGCCAAATCACCTGAAAGCAAAGCTCTCACAATTATTGTAGGCAGTTGGAAATGTGTCTGTTAACTTTGAAATGAATAATGAAAAAAGTCTCTTTTCCTAAAAGGACAGTTATATTTTTGTGTAATAAAGAGCAGATGTCAAAAAGGATTGCAAAGACTTAGTAAAAAAAAAACCTTAGGAAAACTGCACTGCTCTCCCTGACTTCACAAGAGCTGCTCCAACCCCCCCCCCAAGTAAACATGACATACATGTGTTGTCACTTCGCTTTAATTTGGGAGCACAGTGCCTGGGAGCTCAGCCATGTTCTGAGCAGGGAATCTCTTCCCAGCAGCAGGGAATTTCCTGGAGTGCAACTGGCAGCAAAGGGCCAGCTCTTCTGAGAGGGAATAGCAGGCCAGATGTGAAGGGAAACTCATCACAAGGAATAAAGTGTGAGGCACAGCCAAGTACGTTGGGCAGCGCCAGACATGTGGGCTCCGGGCAGCCCCAGCTCTGCTCGTCCTCATCCTGCAGGGACACCAGCCAGGACAGTCCCACAGAGAGCCAGGAGTGGGATCCTCAGCAGATGTGGCACAGCAGCCTTGCTTGGGCTTCAAGAAGTGTCCAGTTTACACTGCTGAGCAGCCAGCTCATTTCTTAAAGTGTTTAAAACACAGCACTGAGTTCAAGGGTTATGTGCAATTTTATTAGAGCACAGACTTGCAGCCAACTGTTTATCTGGTGTCTGGCCTAAGTGCTGATAAAGACTTGGCTGAAGTTTATATAATCTGCCATTAATAAATGCAATTTATTACAGTCTCAGGCAACGACCACTGCTGGCTCTGTTAATGGTGCACTCAGCACAGGCCAGGAATTTGGTCTGAAGAGACAAGATTTAATTCATTTCTTGTCCCTAAATGCCTGGGATATAGGTCAGGCCCAAGGCAAAAGATGGTGTAAATCTAAAGGGTCCATGTCAGAACTTTCAGGCTTTGCTAATATGAGCTCAGTTACTTTAATACAACCCAATAGTGCACTTCGTAATCCCAGCACCACGTCTAAAGCAAACTCTGGCTGCAGTAACCACACTGTAGCGCAGTGACAAGCCCTGGACATGACAAGATGTGTGGCTGAGCTTCACTCTGCTCACCAGGAGTAGCTCTGAGGTGCAGCAGGACAGAGCACAGCTCACAAACACCTTCTCAGGACTGGAGTCATCGAGATCAGACACACAAAAACTTTCACAGCAGGCAGTCCAGGACCGTGTCTGCTCCCCTCACCCTCGTCCTTGTGCTTCACCTTTGCCCAGAGCCCAGCTCAGTCCCAGGCCCAGATGGGAGGGGGTGTCTGTGGCGAGTACCCTGCTGCAAACTCTGCAAGGACAAACGTTTGCCAGCTACAAAAAAAATACACATACAGGAATAACTTTGATTTCAAGTCATGTCTGATCAGAACAGAATTAATTCAAGGAAAACAGTTTATTTGGCAAATTCTGGCATATTTAAAACCAGCATAATATAAAGGTGAGGCCCTGGCACAGGTTGCCTAGAGCAGCTATGGCTGCCCTGGGATCCCTGGAAGTGTCCAAGACGAGGTTGGACAGGGCTTGGAGCACCCTGGGACAGTGGAAGGTGTCCCTGCCCAGGGCAGGGGTGGCACTGGGTGGGCTTTAAGGTCCCTTCCAAACCCAAACCATTCTGAGATTCTGTTATTCTATAATGCATTGCCTGTAATAGATTTTAAATTTACATTTACAATTAATGCAATGTGTGCAAACCTGATCCTTATGGAAGCTCTGCATATTTAAAAGAGCCTATATTTAAATGTACATACGCTTCGTAGATCCAGTTCCTCCTTTGAAAAATTCTATGGTCCTATCTGAAAGCCAAGGGACACTTCTTTTCAAGATCTGTGATGAATGAGATCCAGACCTGGGGCTGTTTCATAAGGTACCAGTGATGCCAAAATCCTCATCCAAATAAAAATTCCAAGAACAATTATGAGCATTACAAATATCAAATACCTAGTTCTGCTTCATTTAAGCAAAAGAGAAATTTATAAATGCAGGGATAAATCACTTAAAAAGTATATGTCAAAAGATATTAAAAGGCAGACACCTAAAATAATTTCTAAAATATTACTAAATGAGTGCTTTTTGGTTTATCTTTTCAGTGTCTAAACAATGCCATTGTGATTTAGTGCTAAAGGATCCCAATGCATTTACTCATCTTAACCTGGAATTTCATCGTTAGAGTTTAAATCCTCTGGAACCTGACCTCCCCTGGCCCAGCTCCAGCCGTTCCCTGGGTGCTGGCTCTGTCCCAGGCAGCAGAGATTGGAGCTGCCCCTCGGGAGGAGCTGCAGCCCCTGGTGAGGTCTGACCTCAATCTTGCCTTCTCCAGCTGAGCAAACCAAGTGCCCTCAGCTGTTCCTTGTGTGGTTTCCCATCGAGACCCTCCACCAGCCAATGCTCAGCTCTGAATTTTGCAGGGTCTCCCAGGGTTGCTCTGCTGCCCTCGAGGCACTGAGCAAGGAGCTCAGGTGTTCACTGTCACCTGGGGCAGGGCAGCACAGCTGCCTTTGGGCACCAATTCAGCTCGAAGCAGAACCTGAGCATATGGCAGCACTGTCACAGTGACAGGGCAAAATACAAAAATCCATCTTATCCAAGATGCAGTTAAGGCAACGCCCATCATTTGGATTTCACACTTGCAGTGATTCATTTCCCCAGCAATAATGAGGCACTGTCCTCCAGAGGTTACAGCTCTGGGCATGGAGTGAGGAGCTCCCCCAGGCACCTCCTGCACAGCCCTTGGCCACTCAGGGCAGGTGTGCTCCAGGAAGCCACTGAGGTGCTTAACATGCCCTAAAATAAGCCTAGAGTGCCAAAATATTTTCAGAAATTTGGATCCCAGTCAGCATATTCTGATGTCCCACTTGCAAGGTCAGGACCTCTTCTTTCTTTAAGAAGCCATGAGGACACAGAGACACCTCCCAGTGTCAATACAGCGCTGCTGTGGGAACAGGACAGGCATGGACAGGTCTTCACCACATGGAGAAGCTGCTGGGAGGCCCAGAATATGTAATATTCTAACTCTGCCCCCCAAGATTCTTTTGAAATAAAAGAACATCAAGCCACTCATTGTGAAGACTGCTGAATTCAGCTCAAATTAAACACATCTAGAATAAGTGGGGTCTAAGGGATCCAGCGCATCATAAACTTTGCCCTCAGCTTCTTTGACAGGGGTTGAGAGGGAATTTGTTTCCCTGATCATCATAAATACTGAGTACACTGATACTCCATGGAACATTAGTGCCCTTTTTTACTATAAAACTACTGTATTATCAACATCTTTGGGCAGGTAAACAAAGGAAGAGCTTTTTGGTTCCACATGCAAATCACACTGTTCTTTCAGCTGAAAATGAGTCATTAAACAATTTATTGGACTATCTCTGAACAACTTAATCAAAAGTGCCAAAGCCAAGAAAGGTCTGGGTGAGACTTCAGCCCTGCTGTCAGCCAGAGCACAGGGGCCCTGCAGGTCTTACCTTGGCTAAAGTGAACCTTTCTGTATTTTCCCCAGGAAAATGACAGTCCATAATAAGACCAGCTGAACACAATTCTCCCAAAGGTTTGCTGTAGTAAACTGAGACATTATTGAGTCCCAGTCAGCATGGTCACCACAACATGACTCTAGCTCAGGGATTTTTAGGATCTCCTGTCCCATCCACAATGTTTTGATTTATGCCAAGTGCACTTCTGAAGTACAGCTCATTTCTGCTTCAGCCCAGATTTAAGTGACTGGATCCTGGACATACTATCCCATGTTAAGCTGATTAAAAGTACTGTAATTAATAGAATTAGACTAGATAACTACTCAGTGTAACTAAATTAATCTCACCCAAAGCATGTAACACACAGTAAAACAGGAGCATTAACAAAAATGCTGTCTGAAACCAGAAGGGATGGAAATGGTTTTAATCAGACCTCTCTACCTAGAGAATGTCATCCGGTACATATAACAAAAACTCTCAGCTCATTGCAAAGTTGGTGGCTTTCCAAGCAATAAGGATTGTGATACATGGAGACATGTTACTAGGAAACTTGATCAAATGCTAGGGTTGGGAGAAAATTTTTTGGCCTAGTGGGAGTCCTGGAATTTCACAGAGCATTGCATATCTGGAGCTGCATTTCAGCCAAAAGCAGCAGGCCAGCCTTCAACATTAAATGGTTCTCTAGAGCACTTACGGCCTCTACAGTGGAGACAGAAAACCTAATCACATTTTAATTGAGCCACATCAGACTTCCAAATTCAACACGCATTCAAGAGACATTTACTCCAATTACAATATAAACCCACTAGGCCCTTCTGCATAAGCAAGGAACTCAGCAAGGATAGAGTGGAGAGTTTAAACGTGACCATGCACACAATGTCAAAACTTATCTGACAGCATTCCCATGGACAGGCTCACTGGCATCTCCTTCTCTTCGAGGCACTGCATTTCCCACTCCAAGGTTATGCAACCCCACCAAAGCAGCTGGAATTCCCATCAGCTGCTTGTAAACACTGGTCATCTTTCCCACTATTTTTTCACTCTTCGCTGCAGGGAGAGCCTGATGATGGTGAGATTGCCACAGGACCAGAGAGGAGATTTCCTGGAAACCAGCCCAGCCACACAATTATGTTGCATAATGAAATGGACCAAGAAAGGGCTCATGGAAGGATTTACACAGTAGCTCACCACTTGTTAAATAAGCACTTGTGGGTTGTTCTTTGGAAAGCACTTAATCTGTTGTAAATGCCGTAAAATTTTAAACAACTTCATTTTAATACCACATCTCTTACAACATTACTGTACCTGTTCAATAAACCTGCACTCTGTTATGAGGTGATGCTGATCCAGAACTACAGATTCCTAACAGGATCACCCTTCTGCCTGCTCCTGCTGTAGCTGACAGAAGGACATTTCTGACTCTCAGCACACAGATCACCCCACACAGCTGAGGAATAAGGAACACTTTGGTGGGAGCAGGTTTTAAGCGGGTCACTGGAAATTGAACATCTGCTTCAACACAATGTAACTGAGTCTCCCTAATTCAAAATCAAACTGGACAAACCAGGGGGAAACCTGTCTGAAACCAGTCCTGCTGACTCCTGGCAATCACTGTCAGCAGGACTCTTCCCTGTGGGCTCCAGTTTGCAGTGCTGCAGATGGTGATCCTGAGCAGAGCCCCAGGACCACTCCACAAGCTCCAACACCGAGCACCTCGCTGGCCACAAATTCCCTTTGCATCCCCCTCACACTTTTAACACCCCAAGCAGCACCCAAAGATCTTTTCTTGCCTCAGGCTTAAGAGACATAAAGGCAACAGTGATAATTATTGCTTTAGCTGTATTTATTCCACGTCCTGATTGTACCCAGGGACGATTCTGCACTATTCTCCTTCTCCTATCAAAGGCTCTTCCCAGTTATTTCCATGTTTAGTGCAACACAGAGAGCTCAAGATGCATTTCATGGTAACAGAAGAACCAAAATGGCCTTTTCCTGCCAAGTTTCTGTATGATGTGAGGTTGGAAAGATGTTTTTATTACATGCTGAACCTCATGCACTTCAAGGCCAGGTTGGACAGGGCTTGGAGCACCAGGGACAGTGGAAGGTGTCCCTGGTGCTCCAAGCCCGTGGCAGGGAGTGTCACTGGATGAGCTTTGAGGTCCTTCCAACCCAAACCATTCTGGGATTCTGCAATTTCAAACGGTGTCAAACAGCTCAAAAGCAGAAACACGGATGATACTGCCCCTCACTTCTCTGTTGAAGGAAAAGGTGTGGGTGTGTCCAAGACCTGAGTCATGCTTACAACTGGTCTGACAGTGCAGCGACCACAAACCCAATTCAGAGTCTGATAACTTTTTTATGAATTTGACAAACACTTCCACCTCTTATTCTAGGCCTGTTTAAAAAAAGCCTTTCTAAAGAGGAAAAGTGCAATCCTCCTCTCAGTGACTAATGGAACCAAGCCCTGTAGGCAGCAGGTGGCTTTAAGACACCCAACTTTGCCCTCAGCTTCTTTGACAGTGGTTGAGAGGGAATTTGTTTCCCTGATCATCATATGACTAAGTTTAAAGGAAATTTATCATTTGGTTCAAATAGAGCATTGCTATTTCCTCTATGGAAATGGAAACACTAAATCATACATTTTTCTCACATACCATATTTTGAAAGGTCTGCATTCTTTCATGTCTCAGGCTCAAACATTCCCACAGCTAAAGCTGAATATGAAAGTATCCAACTCTTAAAGCACTCCCACCTCCAGCAACCCAAAAGACACCCCAATTCTACTTTGCAGCCTTGCTCAGCCAACATAAATAACTCAGGCTGCTCACTGGAGATTTATTATCTTAATATGCTCATTTCACTGTTGGCCTTGGCAGACATGTCCAGGTTTAGAGTGAAAGATAGCAAAACTTGACAAACCTTAAATCCCAGTGTTGCAGAATTCTATTAGGTAACAGATGGAAAAGATAATTAGCTGACAACTCAACCATCACATGCTTCATTAGGAGCCTCATTCCTCTCCAACACATTCTCTCCCAGATTTATCTTCAGGACAATGAAGGCTATTGTTTGACTTGAACTGGCAAAAAACAAGGCAAGATCATGATACCTGAAGAAGGAACAAGCCTGTATTCCTCTCTAAATTCAGTGCTGTGCTTAGGGACTTCCAGCTGTAAACTGGCCTGGGAATGCTGGGTTCAGAATATTTAGTGACAAAAAGCTCAGGAAGTTTCCTCACCAGCCTCTCTCTGCAAGGAGGAGTTAATGCAATACTTGGTGGCAGGAGAAACCTGTTAAACCACCACCATGCAGTACAGAATAAAGAGATTTACACATACAGATACCAACAGCAATGGTAGCTTCCTCTTTAACTCTCACACAGTCAAACCCAGAGTTTCACTGCCTCTCCTTGGGTTTGTAAAGAAATACTGAGACTGTGCATCTTGGTCATCTGCAGTACAGCTCTGCCCTTCATGAGAAAATACTCAAAGCAAATGTAAACAGATGAAATGGCTTTTAACACTAAAATGGTTTGGTGAAATGTGTATCTTTTTTATATAGTTCAAACCAATTTTCCTCTGGAAACCTCTCACCAAAAAAAAATTTAGTTTCTAGGATTTGCAGCCTCCCTCTCCCTCCATGAGTTATTTATTGGTAGTTCAAACACTCTCCAGCTGTCAGACTCCAGCTCCTCAGCCCCTGACATGTCTCTAGCTCCAGTATAATTTTTGTGGTAGTGTACATGACCAGCCATATTTACAGTCCATTTATAAAGAGCTCATGATTAATAATTGCATCTTTTGAAAGCATTGTGCACTGATTTATTCATCTAAGAGATGACTGCAGTAGAGGAACCAATTAAAGCACAGAATACCTCCTATACATATATATATATATGTATGTATATCTGCTAAGATACAGGAACTTTTAAAAGATAAAATTCCACACACAGTGTTCTTCCTTTTCTGTATTAAGGCACCAAATTTTTGAAAATATGAAGGAGTGGTGTGTTTTCCAACTGTAACTTTACAATGAACACTGAAATGCAGTCAATGCGTCTGCTGCTTATCAGAAATTTCACAGGTGAGCCTGAGAGCCAGCAAGCTCTACTGCAAACACTGAGCTCTCTGAAAAGACTGATTTATAAAAAGCCTCTAAAACTACTGCAGCCTTATCGGAAGCTCAGTTACCAGTTTAACACCTCTAATACTAAAATACTTGGATTAGGACTTACAAGGTAGGTAATGAAATAGAACTTGGGAGTTAGAAAGTGACTTTAACCCCTGTAATAACAATAAAAAGTATCTGGACACAAAACTTACAAGCTCTCTTCAAGGAGTCACCACTGAACTCTCAGAGAAGCTGTTGACAAACCTTGTACTACTCACCCTTGAGACTCACTGTAGTTCCAGACACATTTAAAATATGTAAAATACATCTTCTTGTCTTTTCAATAAACTGCTCCAGTCAAACTTTTTGACAGCCAAGATCCATGTGAAGTGACAAGAAGTCATTCAGCATTGTTCAACATAATTTTAATCTCCACTGAGGGGAAATTATAGAAACATGTTAACACAGACAGCAAATGTTTGGGGAAAGACCATATAGTGCTATGATGGGGGTTTAGTTCATAGAAATGTAATCTAGAATTTTATTAAAATTATATGAAAGAATAACAACATCTTTCAGTAATGTCACACAGTATATAAAAAATAAATCTCAATATTAGTCATACTCTGATGGTCCTTCTAGTAAGAAATTTAAAAAGTGTTCTTTAATCCCAGTGTAGCAACTCAAGCTTAGTGCAGTAGGTCGGATCTGGTTTAAAGCAGGTATTTATAGCATTTGTGCAATTCCTACAATGGACAAACTCCATGATCTAAACATGACCACTAAATGAGGTAAGTATTAGAATTAAACATTCCTTAAATAGCTTACACAACAACTCTACTACAAGGAAAATCCTGGTGCTCCCTCACAGGACGGTTCCAACCTAAACACAACATAAAACTTGTAGTACAAATCAGTGAAAGTTATAAAAGCTCTTGCAAAATATACAGTTTAGTACATTTACAACCCACTGCTACAAACAGCACCTAATGCAAAATATACCAACTTGAACAAAGTCAAACTTCCCAGGTAGTGCAACTGAATTTGCTTTGAATACACTGTTTTGTTCCCAAATCCTCCGAAAAGCTCCATATAAAGTTAGCACATTCGTAATGTAGAAATGTCACTGCCTTCCTTGATGAACAAGAAAAATGAAGGATTTGCTTACCAACTATGATGGCAACTAGCAGTACCATTGATCTCTGAGCAAGTGAAAAACACAACACTAGCTGGGGAAAAATAATTTAAATCTACTCCTCACTGTTTTATACATGGCAAGCTGGCAATAGTAAGACAGCCTATATTTCTACATAGTTTTTTCTGCAGGGTTGCTGAGAACTGTAAGATCAGCTTTCATTGGACTGTAGTTTCTCTGTCTGTGAGTTACAGTGCATAGGAACTACTGCCTTTCACATGCAGAGCTCATTTGGAACACCAGACTGGTAATGATGAGCCCTTATGGCTCATTTGCATACAGAGCCAAAGGTGTTTCATATTCTATTTCACAAGGTGTTTATGAGCAAGATTTAAGTCACTATCAACAAGAGGAATAAACTATGAATTTACAAACATTCCTTCTAACTGTCTATGGCTTCAAAGCCATAAACAAACTGCCCTGACTTTTACAGTATTGCACTTCCCTTTAGTGTTAAACTGACAGTTGAAGTCTGCACAGAACTCGTTTTATGAAGTATTTCAATTTAAAAAGCAATAAATAAAATGCAGTATTAAAAAAAAAAAAAACACAAAACAGTAGCTTTAGTCCATATTCCTCCTACTCCAGACCATGCTACACCATCTGAAACAGGTCTGGGACAGTCTTTGGATACCAACTGCATAGTTCTTCAAACGTAACAGACCAACCCCCTACCCCCCCCATACCCATACTTCTTTAATCAGAGAAGCAAATTAAGCGTTCTACAGCAATATTAGACACAAAGACAGTACCCTTGAGTGCATATCTCAATTAGTTTAAAAGGATGTGTTGCCTTAGCTCAAGATAAATTCAGCAATTAGACAGAGTTACTCCGTATTGCTGCTGGGTTATGTGACCAACACTGAGTGACCTGTCACTGCAGTGACAAGTTGCTGAAGTCCTTGGCAGAGTCTCTGACCATCTGATCCAGGCTGGGGCTCCCAAGAGCACAGGCTGGCCGCTGCCTGCCCAGGAGCCCCAGGCTGTGCAGGTTGAGGATGGAGTCGGCGATGATGCGCGCCGTCCTCTTCTGGTACCCCCCGGATGTCACCATCAGCACGGGGACCCCGCGGCTCCTGGCAGCCCTGAACACCACCTCGTCCCTCTTCACAATGCCCTGCAAGGTCACCACAGGAAAAAAATAAGTGATAGCAACATGATGCTTCAGTTCTAACCTGTGGTTTATGGATTTAGAGTATTGGATGCTTGCTAAGTGTTTAAGCCTTACAGTTTACAGTAGCAATTAAAAATTTATTTACAAGTCCTGTTAGCTGGTTTGCAAGCCTCATCATTAGAAACAAACCCAATCACACCACCCCCAAAACTCCCAGAAAATCAAATATCCTTGGCTTGTTTTAGAGGACACAGCAGATAAAAGTCTTTAGTACAAATCCCTACAAGAATTCTGATTCAAAGGCCATAAAGTCTAAACTGATTGCAAATTTTACACCTATTTACCAGGTGAGGAATTGAGGATAGGAAGGACTATCTGAATTCACAATGCTTTAATTTGTACTCAGCTTGCACAGCACCGGCTGTCAAAAGTTTAGTAACTTGATCAAAATTTCACAATCCTACAGAAAAGCCCAAAATTCAAATCAAGTTTTACACATTCACAATCACTGGATGAATCTGAAGTCCCAGTTTCTGCAATAAGAGCCTGTGGTTAATGCTACAAGAATCTGTAGCTGAAGGGGAAATTGCAGAATGTAAGCAATGGTAAATCCATAAAGAGAAAATAAATTCTAAGTAATTTCTTACTAAGAGAAGGGTATGGAATTGAAAAATAACAAAGACTGCTGACCAAGAGGTGTTGAACTGTCATTGAACCCAGGCAAGAGCAGAGTGTGAATCTTCTGGGTTTGAAATAAGGGTGAAACACACATAAGGGTGAAAACTACTTCAGGAATGAGTGAGAACAGAATTAAAACCTACTTTTGTAAAAGCAGAGTTCCAGATACATGCAACTCATTAGAACTACTCAAAAAAAAAACCAAAAAAAATCCCAAAAAAAAACAACAACCAAAAAAAAAACTTGCAACACAAGTGACAACAGCTTACAATGGACAGCTCAAAACAAATAATTGCAAAGCTGGTGAAGGGAAAAGGCATCACAATGCAATCAAATACAAATACAAACAAATCAAGAAGCAGCAGAAGTGTTTCAAAATGAACATGCACTGCCCAGGCTGGTTACAGGAAAAGTGGAAGAACATCAGGAAATAACACCCTGCCATTAATTAGACCACAAACAGATGGTAAAGGGAAAGAATAAAACACAAATGTAGCAGGAAAAAAGTATCTTGTAAAACCATCCAATAATATTGTTCACTGCACAGTCTGACACAGTCCTGGGAAGGAACTAGGAATAACAAATGAACAGTAAGACAAAGGAAACTGAAGAATTCTATTAGAAACAGATCCTTAAAGGAAGCAACAGAATTACAGAAGGAGCTGCAGGGCCCTGGGGACCCAGCAGAGGATGCATCACTATTATCCCAGACCAGAACTGGAAGCAACCCCTGCTCTCAGGAGCCTCACTGCTCCAGCAGCTCCAGGGAGAGCCTGCAGGAGCTGAGGGGAAAACATGGGGTTATTCCCACATTTCTGTGGAAAACAAGAGCCTGGCACAGCTCCCACTTGCAAACAAAGGGAAGAGGGACTCAGCTGATGCACCGGCTTTTTTACAGCCTCATGAACCAGGAAACCATCACTCAGAGAGCCCCACTCTGGGCACAACTAACACTGCAGCAGGAGCTTAAAATCTAAGTGACATCTTCAGGAGCAGAAGTGAAGCCTGCACTAAGGACCTTTGAAGAGAGGGACTGTGTAGGCAAGATGCCTTTCCAGCACTGGGATTTCAAGCCTGCACACCAGAGACAAGAACCCTGCCCTCAGAGCAAACACTAAAGGCTCGAGCTCCCTCCAGCTGTGCAGAGAATGCCTTTCACCTCTCCTTGTGGCCAGGGAAGCTGCTTCACCTCTCCTCCCCCATCCTCATTCTGTGTCTGCACAGAACCCAGCAAGCTACAGCAACTCATTTTTCATGGCAGTTAACACTGCTCCTTATCAAAGTGCAGAAATTTGGGGGTTTTTTTTTAGAGGCAAATCCAAAGTATCTCCCTCTGACCAAGCTGCTACTTCCCTTGGTTGCCACTGCTCTCCAGAGGGCTCTGCTTCACCAAACTCCACCTCACACCTCAGGCTATCTCCTGTCCAAGGTCCCAACCAAGCCCAAGCCTCTCAGCTCTTTGTGCAAGAGAACTGAACAGAATTAAAACTGAACAGATCAAGTGGTGGCTCAAAGAGGGGAAATCTGAGAGCTCACAGATCAAACAAGCACTTTTCTGTATTGATGTGGTGGCCATTAAAGAGACCTAAATGTGAAACAGGAGAGAGATAGCACAGAGGAACTGTCAGAGAAGGAATCACCAAAACCCATGAAGGAAATAAGAGGACTGTAAATTTTTGCTTGTTTTAAGAAAAGCAGAAAGGTGAAGACTTCTATGAAACTTTACAGAATAAACCAAAATTTGAGTCTGGTAGCAAATTGGGGAAAGTAAATGGTATCTAAAGAAAAAGATCAAGAAATGGAAAATAACTGTTCATTTACTGAGAATACACAGCCAGGCTGCACAAAATTGTTATAACCATGAGGGTAATTTAAAACAGCTGGGAATGCTACAGGAAGAAATTAAGTGTAAGATGCACATTGAGGGCAGGTGACAGAAGAAATACATTGCAAAATGGGTCATGTGAGGTGAAAAAAGAACCAAAGAAAGAACAAACTAAGCAGGGAAAATAGAAGTCAAGGTGAAGTGTGAAAATATACGTATCTCTCTGGTTTACTGTTTGGGTGTTGGCAATCAGTGTATTTTAGAGAGAAGAGAATGGTACTGGAACAGGCACCAGAAGAACAAAAATATTCAGAGTCAGGAGAGGGAAGAAAGAAGAGAAGGGTGAAAGGGCAAGGGAGATGTGTGTCTGTGACAGGACAGTGCTGTGCTGGGGGCAGTGCTGCTGCAGGCTCACACACCTGGGGGGAAATGGCCAGGCCTCCCAGGGGATCCCCGTCCAGAATATCAGTGCCAGCATTGTAAACAACGATGTCAGGCTTGAATTCATTCAGGGCTCCCTCCACGTGGGTCTGCACCTTCTGCAGGTACTCGGTGTCCTCTGTGCCCCACTCCAGTTCCACTTTGCGTTTTATGGCACCTGAGGGACAACAAAGCAAGCGCTGCTCAATAAACAAAGCATTGCTTTGAAAGGAAATGCACAATTGAGGTAAGCGAGCGAAAAAAATTACATTTTTGGAAGCTCTCTCGATACATTGCATTTTCACAGAAACATGAATTAAAGAAAACTATTCAACTGCTTGTTTTCTCAGCAAATGCAAAGCACAATGACCTTGAAAAAATTCCATTGAAGAGAGAAAATTAGATGCAGGACAAAAAAAAAAAATAATCTGAGATGCAAATGGAAAATGTTATTGAAAAATAGCTGATCTGCAAGTCCAGTTACCAATCAGCAGAGAAATCATAAAGAAAATTATTAACTTAAAAGTAACCTAAATCAAGTGCAAGGCAAAGAAAACACTGAAAAGCTATTGCAGAGGAAACAGCTGGGGGAAAAACAAGATAAATATTACTGAGAAATTATGAAGATGTTTTATTTTTATCACAACACTCAAAACTTCACAGCAAGGGATCATGAATTTATGTGAACTGCTTTATGAATGTATAACAAGATTCAGCTTTGCCCCAAGCATTTTCAATTTAAGGTTCTTACCCTGTAATCCTACCAGGAGAGCACATATCAATTCTTAATTTAAATCAAATTATTTCTAATGCTTCTAATAAAGCAATAGAAGTAGAAAATGAAGGCTGAGAAGGCAAAGGAAAGAAACCCAAGGTTATGCAGCTGAATTTTGGGTGCTTTTATGGAGGAATGTGTGACTCTGCCTCTGAATTAATCAAAGCCATGCCAGAGCTGTTCCAAGGCATGACTTCTTCCTCACACTAAATGATGTGGAGTCTCACATCTTAAATATGGATTTGGCCCCCACCAAGTGTGCAAGAATGCCCTCAACACAGAATGACAATTACTCTTGTGATTGCTGCATTTTGTTCTGCTTTTCATCTCTGTTCAGCATCAGTGAAACTTTTCTTTTTCATCCTCTTATTTCATATTGCATCAACATTAGTTTCAAAGATTTTTGCTTCTTTATGGTTTCTCAAGAGTTTCAGCCTTTCCTGCTTACCCTTCAGTGAACCAGTCCTATTCCTCATCCCTCCTTTCTCCTCCTAAGCCTGTCTAATTCCACACTGCTTTGCCCAGGGACTCAATATGCTTATGGCTTAGCATTGGCAAGGTGAGCTGCTCCCTTTTCCCCCCTTCCTACTAAAGCCCATGGGGCAAAAAAATGTGTTGAAGAGGTTCCTGCCATAAAACCTGGAAAAAACAGGCAGGAAGTCCAAGGAGACAGTGATCAATTGGAGTTTACCCTAAGGATTCAAAATCTCATGTTCAAGCCTCTGTCCCTCTACAAGGAGACTCCCCCTGTGATCCCATCTCTGCCTGGTCACCTATTGGAAAGGGTTTAAGGGACTTAGCCACAAAAATCCTATTTAGACATTCTTGTGCAAAGTGCAAGGAACTACATATTCACATGGCTTTGGCCCAGCCCTGTGCACCTCATCCTTCATCTGCAGAAAGGGAATGCTGGAATTCAGTGTGGTACTGCAGCTCAGTGCTTCACACTTGCTAGCAAGGACTGACTCTGTTTTGGTCTTAATCCATCCGTTCAAATGCTGCCATGTGACATATGAATAAAAGGATGCTTTTCTTGGGGGAAACCTCCCCATATTTGCTTGCAATTTGTCTGCCTCCAGACATGGTGTGCTTTACATGGTCATTTTTTAGCTTAAAACCTTGAAGTACTACAATTCTTAGTATCTTTACTAGTCAAAAGACAGCAGTGAAATGCACTGCACCTAACTCTTGTCAAGAATCCAAATGAAGTAGGTTTTTCAGAACAACAGCATCAGTGAAGGAATCCAACAGCAGAACAACTCCCCCAGCAACCCCTGACTCAGTGAACAAATTAAGCTTGTAATAAATGACAGTGTAACAGAATCAAAGACCAAATAAACTTGGGGCTTTTGCATTCCAATTTAACCATCATCAAAGCCCCACTAATTAACTGTGGCAGGCCACAAGACATAACAGACACATCACAGCAGGGACAAACAAATCACAACCAAACCAAATCAAGCACCAGCTCTTAAGGTGGGGATGACAGGGAAGGGGGAAGTCCCCATCCCTGCAGGGACTGAACAGTGTGGATGTGGCATTTAGGGACACTGGTCACAGCGCTGGAGGAATGGTTGGACTCAACCTCAGAGGGACTTTCCAACTTTAAATCCTACGGTTCTGTTCCAGGACTTGCTTTGCTTCCCACCTTGTGCCACATTCAGATGCAGATTGTTTCCTTCATGCTTATCAAATAAATTCTACTGGCAAGGCAACACCTGAATGTGTTATAACTTCACTCTCAAAAGAACATTAAACCTTTTTACTCACTATCAGCTATTCCTCTCATAAATATAATGTAAGGGAAAATGAAGTTCTAACAACTCTCTTCAAATCAAAGGATTATTCAACTTGCTGCTCCAAGCTCTGGAATGAACTGCCAACAACATCCACTGACACCTCCCCACAGCCTGCACTCCAAAATGTCATTCCTGAAGCGAGGGAAAACACTACAGCATGAACACTATTATGATATATCACAGTGAGCAGTGAAAATGATGTGAAATTAAAAATAATAAAAGAAAAGAAATCTAGGTAACAGTGTTGCAAGGAAGCTTAGCAGTAAATAAAGAAGTTAGGTAACAACATAGTAAGTCTGGTACATTTGGGAAGATGAATTTCAATTATACTCACGTTTAGCAAAACCATCACCTGGGTAAATATATCTATTGTATGCATCCATAATATAAACCCGAGGATCATCCATAAAGTCCCTCTCATGGCCATTTCCCTGAAGGAAATTTACAGTTAGCTATTCCTACCATGGCAACACAGAATTAAATACACTGCAAATTCTAAAGTAATTAACACTACAGAGGTTCTAATATTCAGAACTCCTGTGTCATTCTCTTATTTAGTAATAGTCCTGGAGATTATTTTGAGGTGTGCAGTTTTGGGGGGCTTGACAGGATCACTCTGAAGACTGCAGATATTACCACAAATAAAATCCTTGTCTCTCTCAAGGTAATTTGCATGGATCTCATTACACATGTAAGAAAAATAAGCAAAAATCAGAAGCTAATTGTCCTCAGGAGCATAACAAAAGCAACTGTGACCACCAAACAGATCTATCATCTTCCAAATGTGCAAGAAAAAGTCACTTTCAACTGCTGCAGGAATACTGAGTATTCTTATGTAAGAATTAATAAATATACAAAGCAGACTACAGCTCTCCTGATAACTGAAGCCTTGGTGAGGTAAGTATTCCCTGGAAAATTACAAATATTAATAATCCAACAGTTTAACTCCGGAAATTCCCTACAAAAAATTGTACTGGATGTGAAGAGAGATGCTCGAGAGAAAATTCAGGTTTGGCACAGTCCCCCTCCCCGTTTCTGAATTTAAATACTATTCTTTTGGCTCTCACTTATTTTCATTAATATATAAATCATTTTAACACAGCAATCACTAAGATAATTTTATTTAAATCAGTGTATCATAAAGGACCACAGCCCCTCTCCCTAGAATTTCACTTGAAGTACAGAAACAGACATTTCCACAGATACACCTGCTGTAATTCAGTTTTTATGCTTACAAATGGCAACTCTATTTATTTCTTCAGTATCTTTGTTCCACAAATAAACAGTTCATACACACAAGCCTAGAAATATGAAAGCCTCTAGGGGAACCATTTCCTTATGAGAGGTGAAACTCACCACTGCACTAAGAATTGGAACTGTCACAAGACGAGAGCACCTGCATCCTTAAACAGGATCTGCTGAGCTACTTCAGACACCTCTCATCCCCCAAAGAAAGGAAACAAGAGGTGTTTTAATGTGCACACTGAGACTACCAGCATCTGAAAACCAAAATACATTCCAAGAGTTTTTCAAAACCAAACTACCCCCACATAGCACAAAACAAATCCACGGCCTCACAGAGAGGCTGAAGAGAACCATGAACACAAAGCAACCTTCTACTGCATCATCTGTGTCCTGCTACCATGGTGATTTTAGGACACATAAGAGAAATGAGAGAAGATTAAAAACCTGCAGCCATTAGGCTTCCTCAGTGCCACAGAACTGTGTAAAAATGGTTTCTTTACACATAACAAATCACCTGAAATGCCTCAGGTTGGACATCACTTTGGTGCATTAACTGCCTTTCTAAAAATACCATCTCTGGCCTTTCAGGATTTATTTTGCAAATCCCACCAAAGCTGAGATTTGATCTCAGTGCCGCAGTAAATCACTCCATCAGCTGAAGAGGGATGGATCCTTTACTTCATTAGCCTGAAGCTAGGCTTAAAATTAAACCACTGAAGGTCAAATCCCTCCCCTGCAGAGGCTGCTGCAGTGACCAGGCCGTGGGAACCAGCTGGGATTGTGTCTGGAGAGATCCTTGTTTCTCATGGGAGTGCAACGCAGCAAGGTTTTTACATGCAGCCACATGATGGAGCTGCAACTCAGGTTAATTTTACTAAACTGGCTTAAGAGTCTTTTGGGCCATAAAATAATAGAAGAATCAATTCTTTACAGTTTTTCATCACATCTGATTAACTTTGTATTCTGTGATTTTATGTTTGTATTAAAAAAAGGTATTTATCACACACTTTTATTTTAAGCAATACTTCCACAGCACTGGATACAGGTAAACTACTCACCTGATGGGCATCCAGATCAATAATTGTGGCTCTAGACACTCCTTGTACTCTCTCAAATAAGAACTGGATATATAACCAAGGAAAAACATGGAAAAATTTATCAAGTTAGGTGACATTGATTGAACTGGAGGCTCTAAGATTGAACTGGAGGCTCTAAGATTGCACAGTGCATGACTGTAGGAATTTGAATGCGGGACACATCTATTTGTTTCGGTCACCAAAGAAACTGAGACATGATTCTCATACATTTAATGTAAACATCTCATTATTTGACATAAAAAGATAATTTTTCTTAAAATAAGAACCCTATATATAAATTTCCACCACATAAAAGAAAGAGGTCAGGCCCACCCAGGGATCACAGAGCTGATGCTGACAGCATCCAACTGCAACAGCCTAAAATTCAGTGTTTAGGAAAAACTGCTGTAAGGACTGCGTGCCTTAGAGCCACTTTTAGTGAAAAAATTAATTTTTTATTCAGTCTGGGAAGAAAAAAGTGGCTGGTACTTCTTTGAGTCTTAACTTTGCTGCTAAGTTGCCATCTTTAATATAGACACGGTAAACCCCAAAGATTTTTTACAAACTGTCACCCACTATAATTTCTCAATCTGTATTTTAATGGTAGGTGAAAAAAGAACACTGTGGATTACTTTTCTGCAAATTACCATGTACAGAAATTAGGATGTTATGTCTCAGGTGTGCTGCAATCATTAGAGCTCTTTAGTGTTTGATTGTTACTGATACTTTATAAATATTCTAGTATACAAATATACCATAGCTCATTTGATAAAAAAAAGCCCTAATTGCAGAAGGCTCTTACTTCAGCCATTCAACAGCTAAACACCAAATGTATTCATTCCCATTTGGTGATTATTTTGGAGTCACTCACATTTTTATTTATGAATGTGAACCAGTCTGAGCCCTGTTGGGTGCAGTTTGATTCAGAGAGGGGATTTTTGTCTTGACTATCACCACTGAAATCAATGTGGAATGCCCAGCTTCACCTGCAGGGCCGGAGAATTATCACTGAGGATATTAGAAATCCGTCTGGTTTGACTTGGGAGTAGTTTTCGCAGGACAACATTATCAATGCAATTACAGTGATGCCTCTTTACTAATTGGTAATTCTGACCCCTGCAACTCTTCCCTTCCACTTTACAACTCTCCATATCCCTATTCCTGCCCATCTGGAAATAGCTTCATTTTCTCCTATTAAGATGTAAATTACTTAGGAATTTACATGGATTTCTCCTCCATTTGCACAAGCAGCAGAAAACACTGGTTTAAGAGCAGTTCTTACCTTGATGGCCAGTGTGATGTCAGCATATGCACAAAATCCTCCCCCTTTGTCACTGGAGCAATGATGGAAACCACCCCCTGAACAGGAAAGTTGAAAGGGTGAAAAGCTACAAACTAAACAAAAGCCAGATACTAAAAACGTTGATGGGCTTTGCAAGGAGAGGTAAATGAAAATCAGATGCTCTTAACACGCTATTTAGGGTATCACCGAAATTGTACTCACCCACGTTGATGGCCCAGCCTCTATCCACAGCAAGCTTTCCTGCCTTAAAAAAAAATTACAGTTGGAATTCCACAAATGAATGAGGCAACACTTACATTCGGCTTCCACCCCAAACCATTCCTGGCATTCCGACAGGCCAGTGGAATTTTCAGATCTTTTGCCACTGAACCAGATCCCTGAGTACAACCCTTAACAAAACAACCTTCAGTGTAAGGAGCTGAAAGAGTATTTGCTATCCATCATTTCCTTCTCTGGCAGCTGGAAAAGAGAAAGAGCAGTGCTGGCAAAAGTAAAATATTACAAAGAAGCTCCTGATGTCCTTCCTGTTCATGCACTAATAGAGGAATGTAAGCTCAAAATCCTGGAACGCAGACATAAAAAACCATAGTCCCAGCTGGGGATGGGACCAGACACGTGCTCCAGTGTGGAGCGTCCTGGTACTTCTACTTTCTATAGGAGAGAACATGCAGGGTATAGGTTATTAGTGATCTCTTCCCCTTCAGTACAGGGAAACTGTGCCTGTATCTCTCCTTTGAACTCAAGCGGCACGCAGGGAGGGGAAAGTATTGACAGAAAAGAGATACACAAGTCTTAAATGATGGAATTTTAACTGAAAATCCTGATTATTTTGGCCAGGAAGAGTCAAACAAGCATTTAAGTGCAACATTCCTTAAGTGATCTGTTAAAAGTAATATTACTTTAAGATATTACTAGTTACAAGCAGGGAAAAAAAATGGGGACAGAAAACATTTAAAAATTGATTCTTTTTTTGTCCATAGTCATGGAAAGAAAAAATTACACATCATATCCAAAATGAAGTTTGGATAGTTATGAAATCTTTATAACCAATATTTACATTTGAGCAGTTTTAATTCAGCACTAAGACAACTATTGGCATGGTAAACATGATCCTGCTATGATCATGCCAACTTACACAAATTAGATCTTGGGGAAAGATTGCAGTTTCTGAACTATAAAACCCATTAAGTCCCAGAGAGAACACATTATCTTCGATTTATCACACTTCCTAGGGATTCCTCACCAAAACCCAATCTTCCCATATTGCTAAAATATCATTAAAAAGTAGAGAAACTCAACAGGAATTTTTGTAATAAACAGGCCCATCAGGAATAGCAGAAAATTGCACTTCTGACTTGTCTGACTTGTACCGTTCAAATTTTATTGTCTGATGAATCAAAATTGCTTTTAAAGCATATTCCTATTTCCTCCTAATGAAAAAAAAAAGAAAAAAGGTAAAAATAACAGCACATGGCCTCAAGATGAATCCCAAAGTGCATCCAAAGTGCAAGATGAATCCCAGAGTGGCATCTGTGTTTCAGGAGCCATGAGAAAAACAGACCATTGGTAGGTGCCTCCTCTACCTGAGCACATTTCTAACTGGTGAACACACACCTGGGAGTTAAATATAGCACAAGCACAGTGAAAAACATCACCAAAGTAGAGAAAAGTATTGCCTAGCTGGAACCAAGCTGAAAGAGGCTTCACACACACTGAGCTCCTGTCACGAATATCCAAGGCAGAGAATCAGGAAGCTCTAAACTCTTCCCAAGCCTTCAGACCACTGCGTTCATTCCTGTGACAATCTTGCAGTGACAGCACGGCTGTAATGAGGGGAAACTCTGCAGGTCCCTGCTCAGCAGGACTTGCTCTGAGTGACAACCAAATATTTTTAAGCACCTTGAACGACATGAAATTCTTTCTCCCTCCCCATCTCTGCTTTTGCCAGTTCATGCCTACTAAAGGAGGCAGCACTTCTGTTACCTGGCCTATCACCACGATCCAATACATCTAAAGACTTATCCAGAACCCAGCAAGTTCTTTCAGAATTCAAATCCTTAAACAGTCCTTAACAGAAGTTGGTTTAACTTTTGTATTTCCCAGCCTAACTCACCTTTGACATCTAGGAGCTGCAATAAACCCTGTTCCTGTATCTGGCATGGCAGCACTGTCCGAGGCTGACAATCTCAGTTACAGAAACACCACAACTCCCAGGTTTACAGTGTTTGATGAGCAAATTTAAACATGATAGAAGTGGACCAAGAGCACCTTACCATTATTGTTCCTCCTGTCTGGGTTCGTAGAGGTTTCAGAACTTTTCTCTGAACAACAAAATTGGGAAGAAAGGCAACCGGAGGAATTTCTGTGATTGTAGCCACAACAAATGACCACTGCAAAGGGGAAAAAGAGAGTTCCAATTAATGTATTGTGGTTTGATAATGACACTTAGCTCTCTCATTAGTTATTTACTGAAAAGGTGCTCACAGGTCCTTAGGAAGAGTTTTATTGTTTTTAGATGGGAGCAACCTCACCAGTTCTTACTCGTGACCTCTAAATAGGTTCATCCTCAAGTTTTTAACTATGAGAATCATCACTTTCCAGATTTTAATATCAAACTGCAAAATAATATCAAATAGCAATTTTCATGAAAGTAGTATTTCAGAAAATATAATATCCCTCAGACTGGGAGGAAGAATTGTAAAATGCCCTTCAGCTACACTTGATATATTGTTCAAACCTAAAATATCTATTCCTGTGTGGAATCAAAAGGATATACCAAGGAGAAAGCAAACACAAACAAACAGACAACTGAACTAAGAAGTTCAAACACTTAAGTGAACACACAGTACAAACTTTAGCATAGAGAACTGATTAAAATTTATTTAGCATATTAAACACTTCTGGAAAATGTTTGAAGGAAACATTTTATTCAAGTCTTCAAGGTTAGAACACAAAATATTTGCAATATGGAAATGCTTTTTTTTGCAAACACATTGATTACTTCAAAGAACTCCCACTAACACTGCTACCAGTGATAACACTGCTAAATATATTTCAAAGCCTAAGTCACAAGCAAGAATATACCTGTCCAACCAGTACTGAGACACTGAAGGACAGAGGATTACAACTTGCCACCATGTACAAAGAGTCTGAACAGATCCTATTTTCTGCAGCATTAGGAACTGTAATGAGAATGAGGGCATTGGTTGCCCCATTCCTGAGCTGTTCACAGCTGGCAGCATGCGCAGCTGAGCAATTTGAACCAAAGGCAGTCACATCCCCATCTCAGGGTCCTCTGATGCTCAAAATAACTTTCCAGTTAGCAATATTTCAATTACCAGGTACTGCTGGGTGGTGAAGGGGTGGCATTGTTCATGAAGTGCCGAAATCTTAACTATGTTTTGCCAACAGTTAATTTCAAAATCTCTCTACTTTTTTATTTGCAAGACATTATTCTGTTACCATCTTATCAGCTGTCCATCACAAAGTGCTTTAATTATTTTTTAGTACAGTCAATCTTGATAAAGCCCCTTTGCAAGACATTTTAGCTTTTGAACAAACACATTATTAAAAACTGTATTCAATCCTGTTGTTCTAAAATTGAAATTAAAAGGTCACATTTGGATAAAAAATAAATCTGATCTCAAATGTGAATGATAATCATGAAGTTTTACAAAGTTTAAAGTAAGACTAATGTCAACAGGGAGAAGTGGGAGCAATCATGACTCAAACCAACAATGAGGCAGCTGCAGGTTTTTAAGTTGAGGCAAGAAGTCCAGGTGTGGTAGGAGTTTTGGCTCCCAGGCTTGCTGGTCATAGCTGGAACCATTCCTGTTGCCACTCACTGCCCTGGGCCTGAACTGGGATTAGTAATTCCCAACAAGGGGAGTCACCAACTGGGAGCAAAGTCTGGGGGTTCAAAAAACGCAGCTACAGGCGAAGGAAAATACTTCTCCAGTTAGTAACTGAAAATCTGTGGAATGTTTTATGCTTTTTTCTTCAGTGTGCTGGTTTTGTTTCCAGCATTCCCCACAACAAATTCCCAGACCAGCTTTACCCTCAGCATTTGCATTTCAGTGTTTGCTCATGTTTGTTACCATAGAACGTCTCATAAATAAAAAGGGAAAATCACAGTCAGAAACTGGCTCTAACCTGACTGCCTACTTCCTTCCCAAAGGTCAGAATGCTGACACTCAAGAAATTAATTATTTCACAGAACACTAGAAAAAGACAGCAAGTGGAAAAGTACTGCAAGCAAACTACCCACAGTCCAGTCATTACCTTGAAGGTCCAAATTCATCACAGGAATAACTGAGGGAGAATCACCTCAATTCAAAAGGCCAGACTTTGTTGTGAGGACTGAGCAGGGAAACAGGGAGACTCTTCTTGCTAACACAGACCTAATTTCCAGCAGCAGAAGTACCTCGTGCACACCTTTTTGCTTCTCTTCTGCCAACACTCAGCTGGCCTTTCAGCTGCTGCTAAGACACCAATCACCACCTCCTCTTGCAAGTGTAGACTATTTCCTACCAAATTCATGTTCAGATTTTAAATGAACACTCAAGTAATTCATTATTTTAGAAGACCTAGGCATTCTGAGAAAGGCAAGCAACTTGGTAGTCTTTCCAGCTGATCTAATATAAAACGATACCATTTATACCTATTTGTCGGGATTTAAAAGAAAATTAGCACAGTAGACTTTGGATAAGGCAATAAAGAGCTTTCACAGAGCTTTTTCATGTCTAGGATACAATTCTGCTTTTTCAACTAAGCACTTTTATCTTTGCTGCTTGGCAGGAATCTGCTGGCGCAACCAATACAACATCTTCCAGTTCCTACACTTGCAGGAAATATTCTCTCAAGAAAAGGGGGAGAGGAGACATCCAGTTCATTCCATCTGGATACACACAACAGTGCTGGACTTGACCACAAGACACAAGTTACACAAGTGAAGCCATCCCGTAGGTACTAAAAATATTATTATGGCATTCCAATCTGAGCTATGCACATTAAACCCTGCTTCAAAGAAGTGATTCAGGAAAAAGAGGTGGGTGGTTCTATGGAATTAAAACTTCAATATCAAGAATAGCTGCAATAATATCAAACCTAATGATGCATGAAATTGCATGTAACTTCACAGCACAGAATGAAGAAGCATAAGAGAATTCAGAAAAGCAGTTAAGAGTGAAAAAGTTCACACAAATAACAGATCACTTATACAGAAAAATAAAACATTCCAGAAATAGCAATCCAAGGACTCTTCCACTGTGGAAGGGCATGGGTGACTCAAAATAACTTCTTTTGAATTATGAAATGGAAGAATTCTTTTTCCTTACAAATCCGTTCTTTGCCCTCCAAGCAGAGCTGCCAAGCAAAAGTAATGTCATCTGCACTCATCTACTACCCAATTCCACCCACAGATAACTGCATAGATTCAGAACCAGAAATCTCACATGTTTATGCTTTAGTTACACTGAAGTTAAACAAATGGATGTTTCCTTTAGAAATATACAAGGAATGTTCTTCATCCCCCCTGCAGTCCTGTGTGAGCTGGCCCTGGAAACCTTCACAACAGATAACGTGCTTGGTTATGGCCTTATGCTGATATTTCAACTCTCTCCATATTCCACTGATACAGGCAGTGTCTGACTATGAAATCAGTACTTTCCCCCAGCAGACTGACCACAGAACCCCTACACACATGCTCTGTCAAGATTACATAACCCCAAACCCCATAAAGCAATCCCTGCATTAGAAAACATCCAATGAAGTATTCTCATGTTAGTGGTTTCTATTGTATTTTCAGTTGCAGAACTGTATTTTATCAGAGTAAAACAAAACTTACACTGCTCAACACTAAAATCCTGGCACTAACAAGAATATTACTGACATCTCAGACATTCTAATTTTGCCTATGTTAAATTTCCCTGAAATATCCTTTCAGGTCACTTATTTAATATGGTAGACCTTCTTTCCCCTCCACCCCTCTGTAGTGTGAACTGCCCAATATTTCTGTGGTTTTCTTTCAGTATTCTCAGTAACAATGTTATTAGTGTGATCAACAGATACTATTCTATATCTGTAAGGCTGATTTAAAACAACTGTACAAGACATCCACTGCCTTTGACACTCACACTGGACAGTTTGCTGGAAAAACATATGAGCAGGTACAGCACCTTTAATTTATTAAGGTAGCGCCTGGTGTGAACAACCAAGAGATCTTCATCAGTCGCCTCCCGTGCCTGCACAATCAAGTCGTCTGCAATTAGTTTTTCTTCTGCAACAGGAGAGAAATAAAAATTGGCATTGTACAGCACTGCTTAGCTCCCCATGTCCTCCCTCCAAACACTCTGCTCTGACCTCGGTTATTGCTGGAACAACTTTAGGTTGCTCAGAGCTTGCAAGTTTTCCAAATACACCCCCTCTGTCACAGGTAAGCTGTTCAGGTAGTGTGTGGTTGAGAAATATTGTGTACAGGAAGTTTTCAGAGTGTGCTAAGATCATGGGAAGTTCTCCTCTGAACTGAAAGTAATGACAGAGGATGGACACACACTGGAATCACACACCTCCTTCACAGTTTAGGGCTTGGTGTACTGGGGAAATCTTGGTGCTTGTGCCATCAAATAGCCACCATTATTTTAACATGCTTTAAGAAATCACACCATTTATACTAGGATTTAATCCCCTAAATCACAGAAGAATAAAGTAATAAATCAAAATTCAAAACAAAGTAATAGTTTGGATGTTCATGGAAGCAAATAAGCTTAATTAGGATATTTCTATTACCCCCTACCTCAATCTCATTTCAAGAAAAAACAAAGAGCAGCTATTCATTCTTTTCCTTAGAGACTGAAGGATTATTTTAAAACTTCATTTTATAAGAGCAAGTTACTCCAAGAATTCAGAATGAGTGCATATGATCACTACAAACAACAAGGAATCCTGCCGATCTTCCCTGGCAAATTTTGATATTTAATTGTTGCACAGCTGTAGCCTCCTAAGCCTGCATCTCTTCTTTAATTTTATACTTGGAGGAGAAAAGAAACAACTCCGAAAAGTGATAGATTTTGCTCTGAAGTGTCATACAAGAACAGCACCTGCAACAACATTTGTTTTGGCAAGCTTCTGTTTCTCCTGACTGAGGCTTGAGGAACAATTCATTCATGCACTGGGGTGTCATCAGAGCCAAACTGCTGCCAGCCTCTCTCCAGGAGGAAGGGGCTCTGGAAAGATGCTCACTGCTGATCTGCTCAGTGATAAGGCACAGGGGAGGTCAGCTGTTGCCAGGAATTGCTACACAGCTACAGCAAATCAAGTGCTCTGGGGCATCCTGGGGTGGCATCTTCCTTTCAAAGGACAGTAAAACAATTGGGAAAATGAATTTTCTGTAAAAGCCTGAGATACTTGAGAATAGACATGTCACAGAAAAAGAGCTGGAGGAAAAGGCTTTACACAGAAGAAACAGAAAGGCAAAAGTTCTGATTAACTAAGAAAACTGTTGTGGAACCAAAAATTAATTTAAGGTTGGTAGGGGAAAAAAGCCAAAACTCAGCTACTAAGTTATCAGAGTGTTAAAATTATCTGTACCAGAGGGGCCTCAAAGCTCTTTCCAAACATCATGAGAGCAACAGGATGAGGCTGCTAAAGAATGGACTAAAGTGCTACAGCTGCACTTCTCCCTCAGCCTGAGGAGCCCCTGTGTACAGTCCAGGTTGAGCAACTAAGTTACACCTGCAGCAAACCATCATTAACAGCTGGTGTTCCACCAGCCACAGGAATGCCCCAGCTCCTGCTACACCAGGTGTAAAGGCAGGGAAGCACAAGGCTATAGGAAGCCACACGCTGCAATTCAGGTCTAGTAAGCTCAACACAACTCTGTACTAACGGCATAATTTCTTCAGGTTTTGTGCAAATATTGGTTTAAGAGGCACCTTCTGTTATGTTTTTACCTTTCAAGAAATTGATGACTTTCCCCCATTTCCCTGCATCGAAGGGGTGCAGCTTCTCAAGTCCCATGAAGGTGATGTTGTAGTCTGGGGAATACACAATGGGCCAGCATCCCAGTGGGGGCTCCTCATACAGCTCCGTCCTGTGAGGCCTTGGCAAGCAAACACACACCAGTCACCACTCCAAAACTCATTTACCACTTTTACACTGAACGCCCAAATTAGAAATTAGTCCTAATACCAACTTTAGAATTCTTAAAGATAGCATTTCCAACAGAAAAACTGAAACATTTGTTTCTCTCTCCTTGTCTTTCCAGGTGTGTCAATCAGCACTTCTACCTTCAAAGGTGCACCCAGTTTGCAGACAACATAATCTTCATTACCTGCACAACTAGACTCCTATTTTAAATTCTGTATCAAAACACAAACCACGATGCTTCCAACAACGGAAGCTTCTGTGCCCTGAACTCCACGTCACTGAGTCACGCAGAGACCTCTCCTGCTCCCCAAAATTTAAAGTCTGGAAAAGGCTATGCAACATACTGTGCAAGACACAAGGACCTTTTGTCAGGTGAACAATACAAACAGAAACACAATTATTTCCAGCCTGAACATGCTCAAAAATACCCTTTCAAACCCCTGTTAGAAGCAAATCAAACGAAACACGAGGACAACGGAGGCTTCTCACCCGAAGCCGCAGCCCGGCGCCTACACACGGCCCACACTGCGAGCCAGGGCTCCCCAGCCCTTCCCTCGGCCCCCCCCGCGATCCAAGGCGGCCTCTGCGGAAGGTGCAGGGACACCCCCGGCTGACAGCGGGGCCTGGAGCCTCGGCCCTGCGGGGTCGGCAAAACTGGGGCATTTCTCTGGAGCGCGGGGTGCTGGCGGCGGGGACACCGCCTTCCCAGCGGGACAGCCCTTTCCCAGCGGGACTCCTCCCGCCGGGGCGGGGCCGGGCCGGGCCGGGCCGGGCCGTGTTAGGCCGGGCCCGCGGGGGCTCCGGGCGCTGTCGCAGCCCGGCCCTGCGGCTCCGCGGCCCCGAGGCGGGGCAGTGCCGGCCGGGCCCTCCCGCCGCTGTTGCTGTTGCTGTTCCCGGTCCAGCTCCCCGTGCCCCGCTGCCATCCCCCGTGCCCGTACTCACATCCCCGCCTCCGCCGGGCCGCGCAGGGAAGGGACGGCCCCGGCTCCGCCCGGCGTGGGGCGGGCGCACGGCACCACGGGCGGGGCGGCAGCGGGCCCGCGGGCTCCGTGGTGCCGGAGTGTGCTAACACCGGGTTATAAATGGCACGGACGGGCTCTGCGCCATGGGCGGTGTAATGCAGCCTCGGACGGCACTTCTAAAAGGAACTGGCAGGTCGCAGGACAGGCTGCTGGTCCAGTGTTGGGGGTTAGAGAAACGCAGCGTCAAGGGCCTCAAGGCGATTCCGCACTAACGGTATCTTTGGATAGGAAAATATGTTTCTCGCTCTAAAATAAAATTAACAGTTCGCACCAGTAGGTCTACAGCAAAATGAGGAAAGCGAAGGTGAAATAGTGATCCTACCTAACAGCAGCAGAACTGTTGGTGATTTTGGCTGGTCAGGATTCACCCCAGGGGCAACGTCACTGAATTCAGGCACACAAGAAAAGAGTTTCAAGTCAAAACCCCATTTCTAAGCATAGTTAATTAATCCTGCTTGAATATATACAACAAGCATTTCTTACACAGTTGTACAGCTAAATCAATAACATAATGAAAAATGGTCCATCAACAGAAGCAGTATCTATGAATCCCAGGATAAATGCCCAGAAGCACTCTTTTCACTGGAGAAGTAATGTCTCTTTAGGAGAGTCCTGATAAATGTCTTTTTTCTTAAAATATGCTGGCTTTGGCTTGGCATTCAGTTTTGATGGATGCCTGGGCTTCACCTTGGTATTTATTTAGCAGCAGGAGACTGTTACACCATGAAAACATTCTATCGCTTTGACATTGTCTTTTAATTAACATTTATTTTGTTCTGGTCCTTTGTGTGCTCACCTCAGTATTCCTCCAGCACATTTACCTTTTCTTCCTTGTTCCTGACTTAGTACTTGGGACTTAATTAGAGTTTGAGTGTTTGGTTAACAAGCTACAAACATACCTTGTTAATATTTTAAGCCCTTCATGTGGCTAAATTTCTACCATGTTCTTATTTAATTTTCATTTATACTATTACTTAAATAAAAAATGCACTGACAGACCAGTTGCCATGTTTCTTGGATGTCATAAATTGTTTTGGAACACTTCCAGGGATGCGGACTCCACCACTGCCCTGGGCAGCCCAGTGCTTGACGACCTTTTCCATGAGGAAATTCTTCCTGATATTCACCCTGGACTTCCCTGGCCCAGCCTGAGGCCGTTCCCTCTCCTCCTGTCCCTGGTCCCTGGGAGCAGAGCCCGAACCCCCGGCTGTCCCCTCCTGTCAGGAGTTGTGCAGAGCCAGAAGGGCCCCCCTGAGCCTCCTCTTCTCCAGGCTGAGCCCCTCTCCAGCTCCCTCAGCCCCTCCTGGTGCCTCAAAACCCTTCCACAGCTCCATTCCCTTCTCTGGACACTTCTCTGGACACACTTCTCTGGCTCCAGCCCCTCAAAGTCTTTCTTGTACTGAGGGCCCACTGCAAGAAGTTGTGAAGTTCTGTGATGGTTAAATAATTTGAATATGATGAATGCTGAAACAGGATAAGGGATTTTCCCTATCAAGAAACAGTGAAATTATGGGCTAAAGCCAGTGGTAGCAAATTCATGCCACAAAGAAAACTGGGACTCTGGATCACTGACATAACCTCTGGGTTACCTCCTACAGATGAAGCAGTGTGATG
Source organism: Pyrgilauda ruficollis (assembly GCF_017590135.1). Classification (NCBI taxonomy): domain Eukaryota; kingdom Metazoa; phylum Chordata; class Aves; order Passeriformes; family Passeridae; genus Pyrgilauda; species Pyrgilauda ruficollis. Next base: position 924,141 of record NW_024511544.1, read on the forward strand.
CCAAAATAAAAGTTGATGCAAACTCACAGCATTACTTCCCTGAAAATTTCCACTTAGTGCCTGGAGCTGGAATCCCGCAGGAGCTGGGATAACCCCGGTGGATCTGATCAGGCCTGACATGTGCAGCTCTCCTCCTCCACTGCACGGAGGCAGCTGAGCTACTTCCCAAGTAGCTCTGTCCTCTCTTGTCACGACAGCCTGTGCTCCGTAAAGGAAAAAAAGCCATGCGTGAATCAGCTCCCTTTGGTGCGGAGGTGAGATGCTGATTGCACATCACTAAAGGGCAAGGCACCTTCAAGACTGACATAAAAGCCGTGTCACTAATAGTTTGCTTTCAAACGTCTTTGAGTTGAGGCTTTTGAAATAGGTAACATCAAGAAATCTGTCGATAAAATCAGCAATGAAACATTTGTAAAGAAATATATAGAAAAGGGATTTTTAAAATTTACACTGGAACTTGATTTTCCTATAAAAATTTTTGAACAGTAACTCATTACATGAATTTCTACAGTAATATAATTGGTGTTTTTCAAACAGGAAATAATATTTTGAGAGACCATGCTAGTTTAATCTCTTTGATCCTGGGGCCTTTGATCTGCCATGGGGTGACGCGACTGAGATCAGGCATTTTCTTTGGTGATGTGTTGAAAATGTGAAATTACTGGTTCCTGTAATCCAGCAGAGCATAAAAAGGTCTGTGCTTTTTATAGCTCAGAAACTGATACAGCTTTCTTCCCTTGCTCAGAGCCACTGGAAATGTAAGGCCTGAATATTCCTTAAAGATAAGATTATTTTCCTTACAGTGTTATCTTCACTTTAATTAGCCTAAGGCCTTCTCCCTCTCAGAATTACACCTAACTGAAATCCTTACTTCTTAACGATTTGGCATGATCCACAAACTACTGCTCTGTGCCTTCAGTGCTGTGCAATTTTCAAGATGAGAGACGTGGGCTATTGTAACAGAATTCAGATGATACAAACCCCAGCAAGGGTTTCTCCAAAACAGTCTGTAAATGTCCATTTCAGATCCACTGGAGGGACTCAGCTCTGTGCCTTGAGCTGATGGCCAGGGGAGGAAGCCATGAGACTTGATTTATACTCATACACTGTAAACATCTGTTCTTTGACATATCTCACCTATTCTGATCTTTAAGTACTTTCATAATCTGAGTGATATTTAGTCTGTTTATAATATGCAAGTGGTGAAGTGCAATGCACATTTCTGCCCCGCCTTTTCCAAGTATATTCAAAATAAACACATTGACTCAGCTGATGGGAAAAGTGTAATAAACACTGGGAAAATGGTTAAAAGTTCACTATTATACTACGTAGACTACCAGGAAAACGTTAAATCTCAGATTTCATGACATTTTTTGTTTCTGATGGCCTCCTGCACCTTTCCCATTTCCCACTGCTACACAGGTATTGGACTTGATGGAAGTGAGGCTGGGGAGGGAAAAGCAGTTTTTACCTTCTAAAGATATCACAGAATCCCAGACTGGTTTGGGTTGGACCTTAAAGATCACCTCATTCTAGCCCCCTGCCATGGACTGGGATGTGAGTCACTGGATCAGCTTGCTCAGGGCCTCATCCAGCCTGGTACTGACCACTTACAACCAGGAGCAGGGACTTTCTGCTACCAGCAGCACAGTCATCATTTGCAATGACTTGGAACACCTCTGCTGCCCCAAGAGAGGCCCAGGGCTCAGGAAATGAGGTGTGGCCTGTGGGAAGAACCAACAAGACACAAAACATACTCAACACGTTTCCAAATCCATTACTGCTTTTCACTATTTTCTTATTTCTGTGCTAGTTTTAGATTCATAAATGGCACTCTAATAATGCTTCCAGAGATGTTCTGGAGGAATTTCAGTACCGATGTTCAGCTGAGCGCAGCTGAGAAAGCAATGTGAACCAGTACTAAAGAACCTGGAATTATTCCAACCTTTGGAGTTTCCCAAGCTCAGAACTATTTAGAAACTCCTTCAAAGGCCTTCAGCTAAAATTCCTCACCGGCGCCATGAGGTATTCACAGGTGTAGATAGGGATGTCTTGTGATAACCAGATGGGACATTTTATTTGTTCTCAACTATCACAGCACAATTCAGGCACAAATTATCAGATAACTGGCTTTATTTATTGACTTTATTACTACTGATCCAGAACTGTATGTAGCGATCACAGAAATTAGAGGGAAGAGACAGCATTCTGCCACTCTGCTTTGTGCCCAGGACACTCTTGAGGAAGCCAGGGATCTGTGAAGCGAAAGTAATCCCCAGGCAGCAAGAAAAGGAAGTGCCAAGGAGCCCGCAGCTCTGAGTAGCTACAGCAGGACTCTGGTGCGTGGTCAGAGGAGCTGTCAGAATCCACCCACAATATGGTTGTGACATGTATTGCTGTACTCCCACATGTGATTTGTGTTTATTTTCCTGAAAACAAGATAACATTTCATAGTTGTATTGCAATAAAAATTCCTACTGGTGAAGAACCATGAGATAGATAGAAATATGCATATATTTATATATAAAAATAGTAGAGGTGGTATCAAGAAATACTTGCTTTTTAGAAAGCTTGACAACTAGGAATCCTTCATAAATTTCAGATAAAGCTGATCCCTTCTGTTTTCCTCACCATCTTCCATGTGTCTCATAAATGCAATCAAAACAAAAGAAAAACATGTTTTTCAAGCTTCTCAGGAAAAACTCCTCTTAATGTGTAAGGAGCAGCTCATTTGTTGTTTTTATTCCTTAGGCAGATATTTTGATGAAGATGTTCTGATCACCCAGCAGTACTAAACCTCTCTCATTTCTCAGGCTAGTAGGCTGCTCATCAGCTGAAGGATGCCAATGACCAGCAATTAGCATCCTTCTCATTTAGGAACCCTGATTACACCTTCTAACACTTTCTTGTGTAAGTGCTGCATTAGGGGTAGTTTATACTGTCTTGATTCGGGGTGTGAGGTGATTTAAAGCAGCAGCAGGGAGCAGAGACTTTTCTTACTTTTCTCAGTACCTAAAAAGTCACCAAAATAACAGGTAAAAGCAATTCATCTCCCTGCCTGCTCACCTGCTGAGTGTTCCAGGCTTCCCCAGTCAGGCTTCCATTCCAATCAATAAAATTGAGGAGAGTATTTGTTGTTTTCTTCTTACTAAGAGATTAATGTCAAAGTGAGTTAAGTTCTGCTGTGACAACCTGGTCTTTTCTACTGCTCCAGTTAGAATTATTCACTTCTATAAAATCCACACTGTAATGCCCCAGCCTGCTCCATGGGTTTAAGGGGAGGTTGTTTGATTCACTCTCTCCTGATGCATTGGGGAAACAGGAGCAGCTCCATGGAGCTTAATTTCTACCTGGCTTTAAACCACAACAAAGATACATTCAGGGAAAGGGTAATAATTGAAAGTAAAAATAGAGGGGGTGGCTGAAATATAAAAAGTATGGACTGAAAATTATGAAAGCAAATTCAGATGCGTTGCATTTCAAAATATGGAAAGTGCCTTTTTGTCTGACAGTGTCTGTCATACAATATACCTGGTTAGTTTTTATAGTGACAGAGAGGCAAAACCAGATGGCCAATTAAATGCCGTGCAGTCACTAACTGAAGGAGTTTATGGGTGTTTATTGTCTGTGGGTAAAAGCCATTAATTTCTGTGGGACATGAGAGCACTGTACCAACTCTGCATAAGCAGTCCCAGACAACACCTGTACCTGTCAATGTAGATGGAAATCAGAGTTTCTGCAGTCCAGTGAGGAAGGGAACTGTTTTTGTTGCTTTCTGAGCCACCGTTTGACCATGAGTTTCTTCATCAAGGTCATGACCAAGTTTCATTTCCTTCAGTGTCAGTGTCTTGTGTCACTGGCTGCATTTGAGGTGCATCTTGACTTCTCGTTGTTCTTGATGAGCACATGCAGTGTTGTACTTTCTTGTGCTCTTTCTGATGTCTCTTCAAGTGACTGGACAAGTGCTTCACTGTAATGCCACAGTTGATTTAATTCATGGCATTCAAGTTGTGTCCACTGATAAGGACAGCAGAACAGAACAGCATTTCACTCTGAAAAGGACAGTAGAACAGAACAGCATAGCTTTGGAGAAATAGATGAAGGTGTAACTCAGCAAACAGAAGTCAGGCAAAACACAAGCAGGACACCAGCCCAGCTCTGCAAGGCTGACCAAGCAGAAGTATGTGCAAAACAATGATACTGTGCTTATTCAAAAGTGGGAGTCGAGAAACAGCCCCCTAAAAAGGAAGTTGAAGACAGACCCCAAAGAACGACATGAGAACTTCCAATAAGGGGTATGACTATGTACAATAAACTAATACATACACATCAAATAAGCAGACAGAGCTAATGAAGATGTAATCTGTGTGTGGGAGCTGGGGTTGTTAGCCTGGAGAAAAGGAGACTCTGAGGTGACCTTATCACTCTACAACTTCCCCAAAGGTGGTTGTATTCAGGTGGGTTGGTGTCTTTCTCCAGACAGCACTGACAGAACCAGAGGACACAGTCTCAAGCTGTTCCAATGGAAATTTAGGTTGGATATTAGTAAAAAATTTTTCACGGAAAGAGTGATAAAGTTCTGGAATGGCCTGCCTGGGGAGGTGGTGGAGTCACCATCCCTGGATGTGTTTAAACAAAGCCTGGATGTGGCACTGGGTGCCATGGTTTAGTTGTGGTGTTGGGACATGGGATGGACTCAATGATTTTGAAGGTCTCTTCCAACCTTGTGATTCTGTGAATTCTGTGTATGATAAAAACTCTTTACCTAACACTCAGGGCACTTGATTATAGGGGAAGTCCTCCGAGTGACCACAGCACTGCAATAAACAGTGCCTACTTTCTAACACTCAAACTGTGTTGGATAGGCTCTATCTGGTCACTTTCAGTATCACCACAAGGAGAGACCTTTATTGTGAGGATTCACCACTGCAGCTCAAGATTCACACTTTGTATTCTGAAGATAAGAGATGTACTAGTAGAAGATTAAATATATATTGAAAGTTCTAATTGCCAATGTGTGCACTGGCTTTATTTGCAACACAGTTGATTTTCTGAAGCCAAGTGAAGTCATCTACCAATCTGGAGTGGGCCAGGGGTCACTCTATCATTATGAGGCAGGCCACGGGGCAGTCACTTTCTCCTCTCTAAATCCATGTCCCACAGAAATTGTTTGGGTGGTTTTTAAGGCAGACCTTTGATTTCTGTGCAGCAGTAACAGCAATCCTGCTGACATATCCCAACAGGTCCTCCACATGGCCGGAGGTTGAGAGCACAGAGCCGCTGGGGCAGGACGAATGCCCCCAAGGCAGGGGGGAATAAGGAAGTGAACACTAAGGTCTTTCCAATCCAATCCTTTTGTGATTCTCTGATACTAAATCAGAATTCAAAACAAGTTTACCATCTGTACCAGACTTCTGGAGATTCAAGCCTGCTGAAGCAGCATCATTCAGTCTGGAGAAGGGTTCTCTCATCTTCACTCTGTTTGCAGTGGAAGCTTCTGTCCTTTGTATGTTGACAATCTCCAGCATGTCTGTTCTACCCTGAATAAGATGTATTGCCATTGCTGAAATCTCTCTCTCTAATCATTAAAGTCAGCCCCTATGAGTCTCTGAGGCAGAGCTATGGAAGGACAATCTCTGCCCATCTCATGCTTTTTGGTCAAGTGGCTCAGATTTCTCTCCTGGTTCCTGTACCTGGATCACAGTTACCGGGAGGATGCTCACTGGTGGCAGCAGACAGAGTGCTGAGGAAAATGGGACCATTAGTTAGAACTAGAAGTTAGAACTGTACATTCCCTTATGTTTTCACTGTTAGTTGATGAAGGGGGCAGGGATTCCAGCTCATTGATCCCAGGTGAATTAATTGCTTTGAAGATTAAGAATAAAACCGTGAAAATCCTTGTGTTGCATGTTTGTAGAGCATGTACCGAGTCACAAGGAATCACAATAGACTTTTGACAAGTTGGGGGTTGACTCTTCTGTGTGATGCATCCTTGTAGCATAAGCAGCAGCCAAACCATTCTTTTCATAAGAGGCCCCATCCCTTGATCAGTGATCAAACTTAAATTTTAAGTTTAGTTCTCTTTGCTATGAGCAGGTGTTTGGTTTGCATGCTGGCATTACCTAAGCAGGCTGGTTTCTCTCTTTCCATCTTGGGGATATAAATTTTTCTGAGCATGTTTCTGCCAATGCAAAGGTCATTTATTTTTCTTAATTGATTGAGAAGAGATTTGGGGATTTTGCATTCAATGTTGAATTTTCCCCATGGTCACTCACTGCTTCTTCCTGACTGTTTTCTCCCCTGAGAAGGAGAAAGGCTGCTGGGAATGTGTCTGTTCAGAGATCCAGATGTTATGTCAGCTAAAATGTCAGTTTTTCAGGCAACTAAGCAGTGCCAGCTCAGGCCCAAGCCCCGATCCTTTCCTATCCAGCAGGAGATTTGGTGTGTGCCAACAACAGCAGTTTCAATACCTCGTGCTGGTACAGGGACGAGAGGTTTTTGTTTTAAAAAATAAAACAAGCAAACCCAAGCAATGAGTAGTGAAATCACTGAGCCAACGCCCTGGGCTGTCCTCACAAGCCAGGGTTTTGCTGTCCCTGAGCCCCCGGCCCGGAGGGCTCCACGGCGGATTCCATGTTCCTGGAAGTGCCCGTGTTGGACACTGCGAGATCTGCTCAGGGCAGAGGCTTCCCGTCGGAGCTGCAAAGAACAGAGAACGCCCTCACAAGAAGTTTTTCCCTCAGCAGCTGGAAGCGACCCCAGCCACGAGGCGCTGGCTCGGCACGGCCGCGGTTCGGGAGGCTCGGGGCGGGCGCGGAGCTCTTCCCTCAGAGCTGCGCTGCTCCGCCTCAGCTCGTGGAACAATCACCGCTGCAGTTTCTAACAAAGTCCAGGCTTTATCTCTGATGTGCTTCGGCACGTGTGTGTGTTCTGTCATAAACAATTGTGTGTTGTAAATCGCCGCTGGTCGGGGCAGCGCCATCGGAGCCGCTGAGGGGAGGCGGCCCTTGACAGCAGCTCGGCCAGGGCCGAGCAGAGGGGGCTGTACAGAGCTTTCCCCCACCTCCTTCTTACTTCTCATTATTCGTTAAAATGTTCTCGTACAGGACGAGGAAACCCAGAAATATCCTACTGTGTACTTTCGAGGTTTTTTAATCTATCAGACTTGGAGTGTGGCAAACAGGAATGAGGAGTCATTTCAAAGGCTCAGGTGTGATCAGCAATTGGTCTCCGTGAGGGTTAAGGATGAAAAGGAAATTCCATCTTTAAATGAAAATGCTTGACATTCTGGGCAAGTTGTGTTATTTCTGTTGAGGGAGGGAATTGATCCCTGAGGGGGCAGGAGATGTCACCTCTCAAAAAGGCACTGTGAGGAAAAAAAATTCAGAAACTGAGTACTGTTTAGAATTTGAGTGTTGCTGCCATTGCTGAAATCTCTCTCTAATCATTAAAGTCAGCCCCAGGCCTGCTGTGAGTCTCTGAGGCAGAGCTATGGAAGGACAATCTCTGCCCATCTCATGCTTTTTGGTCAAGTGGTTCAGATTTCTCTCCTGGTTCCTGTACCTGGATCACAGTTACCGGGAGGATGCTCACTGGTGGCAGCAGACAGAGTGCTGAGGAAAATGGGACCATTAGTTAGAACTAGAAGTTAGAACTGTACATTCCCTTATGTTTTCACTGTTAGCTGATGGAGGGGGTGAGCGGGGAAAGTCGTGTCTTCCCTGAGCACCAACAGCAGTTTTGTTGCCAGAGGCTGCAGGCAGAGCAGGGAGTGCATAATATTAATATTTTTTCCTCCACTGTTGAAAGGGGATGGCTTGAATAGCATTACTTTCCCTCCTTACTGAGTTCTAAAATCAGCACAGGCTCCATTGTCCACTGGTGCATTTAGTAGTATTAACATCATTACTCCTACACCTATGACCACTACCCAGGGTGAAACTCTGCAGGCAAGAGTTTGGAAAGCTGTCTTTACACTGACCCATCTTACTATTCCTCCCTCATGCATAATACCTGTTATTCTAATGCATTTTTTGTTGTTACAGTCACCGAGTGATGGTACCCCTGGCCCTACTCCAGTCTGGGTTTGCAATTTGTGAACCTGGGAGGGCCCATGGGATCTTGTTACCTGGGGATATAGACATTCTTGTGTCTCCACAAATGCCAGGAGTTCGGTGAGTGCCTGCTCGTTGTGTTTGGCCTCTGTTGGATAACACCCCTCGGAGCCACAGACCTTGCCTGGCTCACCTGGCTTCCTGGAATAGTGAGAATGTTTGGGTGACCCCACTGCGTTAAACCAAACAAAGTGGTGCCAGAAACTGAAATATTACACTCGTCTGAAATATTACACCTGCTGGGTGTAATATTTTGATTTATCAAAATCACACTGCTAGGTGTCAGCAGTTAGGTAGAGATCAAAGCAAGCCAGCATATGGCTTGGCAAAATCCAGAGCACTGCATAAAGATCTGGTTTTGCTTTGTAGAGACTGAGCATGGCCAGGAATCCCCAGCAGAACAGTAGGGGGGCCTTGCACCATTGGTTAGGTGTGGTAATGCCCAATACACCACTCATTGTAAACCACACTGCACACCACAGATTGCACAGAGCACTGAACACACCATCAGTAGATTGTCGCCATGACATACATTTATGGAACATAAGAGAACACATAGCTGCTAGCTTGTTTCTGCACTGGCCGCTAATGTAGATAGCATTTGTCACACTGCCTCATGAAACTACGCAGCTATTGATTTTTGTTATTATCCCATGGGCATGTGTGTGAAAATTTTGATGGTATATGCTGTATGAATTTAAAAGATTAATCAAAACCAAGTCACAAACGCATTCAAGAATTAATGGAAACTACACAGGAGATGCTTGTACCGTGTTTGCTATCTTGTCTGCAAAGGGCCCTGCAGAAGATGGGAAACATGGCATTTGTGGTTGAAAAGCAAAGAAGTGGAACTGTAGGAGAATAGGAATGGAGAATATGGCTACAGGCAGCCTCGGCCTTGATGACTTACAGCTGCATCCTTGAACAAGACAGGTAAACAGTTTTGAGGGAGAAGCATGGAATGCCAATGTCTGTTGACATTTGATGTTACAGTGTGTTTCTCTAGGTTTTATTAACAAGCCCACTGTTTATTTGTGATTTTATAATCCCTTTATATTGTCCTCCACCTTTTGGAGTGGTGCAGGTTCCCCATTTTGCATCCAATGTTCTAAAATTAGGCTTGCACCCTCATTGTGATTCAGTTCTGTTAAGTGTCAGTTCTCCTGTTTGTTACCTGACCACTCCTTGCCAAGCTTCAAACTCCTCCCCTTCCAAGTTGTCAATCCCCCCCATCCCTACCCTTTTCCCCAGAAACTTCCTTGCTCCTCCTCCCATTAGATGTCAATCTTTCCCCAAACCTACCCTCTCTTCCAGAAATTTCCCTGTCAATTTTGTATCCCTTAAAACCCTATTGGTTTACTCAAGTTATTCCCCTCCCTGGTGTCCCTCCATTGGTTCAAGCATAAAATACCCTGCCTCAGGACCCTCTCCAACCATACCCCTATTGGTTTGTTGCCCTAAACCCCTCCCCCCAAGACATGTCATAAAAACCTCTGTAACCCTGAAGTCTGGGTTTTGGGTTTTGGAATCCTGGACCTGTGGAGGCTGCTATCAAACAAAACTACCCCAGTTCCACCACAAGACTCATGTTGCTGTTCCTTTGTTCCCATGCCGGACCATCAATAATAGCTGGGATCTGCGGAGCTTACAAGGGAGTCTGTTGCGCCCCTGTTGTCACCAAGCCAGGTCACCTTGACCTGAGCAGCGCACTGTGACAATTTTCACCAAGAAACAGAGAAATTTATGACCAATTGCAGAAGAGCAGAAGGCACGTGCACACAGTTTGTTAGCCAATTTCAATGCAAAAACGAGCACGTGTTATGGGTGTGATATAGCGAAAAAGTATAAAAAGTTTTACTGTGGGATAATAAACTGCTGATGCTTGCCACCATCTCCAGTGTCAATCCTTTGTCCGCCGTCACGCTACAAGTTTTCTGGCTTGCAGAAATGTTGAGATCTGTTCACTAGTGGGGAGTCTTGGATGGGTGGATGTGACAGAAAAAGAATTTAATTATTCTTCAACAGACCATGGTTTGAATTACATGCAGTAGATAATGTTTCAGGGCACACTCTTGAATAATGAGGCGAAGACAAACTGTGTTTTCTAGCAGCCTATCTTCCATCAAGCTGTTATTGGTTTATTTGAATATTTGCACGACTGAACAGTAACATTTGGAAAAATAAACAACTTAAATAGTGTTCTGTTTTTTTGTTCTGAACAGATTTATAAGGAGATAAAATCCATATTTCCCTCTTCACAGTGCCAAATTAACTCAAATTGGAAGCCACCTTCACATAATCCCATCTGAACATTTGCAGTATGCTTCATTTGTTTAAATTGCCAAGACAACCAAGCCTTTGGGGAGGCACCTTCTTCACAGTTTCAAGTGTGTTTCAGCTGAAGGCCAGAGGCACGACATCAGTCATCACAGATTACTTTTACTCCACTGTAAACGCTCCATTCATTTGGTGTGATGCCAGCATCCTCCAGAGAGTTGCACAGAACTTCCCTGCATGGTTTGGATTTGAGATGAACTAACAGTTCATCTCAAAAGTTACAGATCATTAGGAACAAACTCCCTATCAAATACCCCGCTCCAGAAATAGAGGTTTGGGAGTTACCCTGGCTGGGTTTGAGAGCAGCTGCAGGTAACATTGACAGGGATTGATGCTGTCTCCTGGCAGTGCAATGCTTTTCGGGTTTCACTGTCATTGCTCTTTGCCTCTTCCTGGAGTACTTGGGCAGAGCTGACTGCTGCCAGTGATGCAGGGATGCAGGGATAGGCACTGTTTGGCCCTGGCAGCACACACACTGATTTGATCTCTCCAGAGGCAGGATTCATTCAGAACAGGATTTCCAAAATGCCAAGCCTTTACTGTTTAAAATGCAAGCTTAGGCAGGCTGATGTGAACTCCAGGCCATAATATACATCTACTTCAGATACACTCATCTTACAAATCTGGATGAATTTACAGCAAAAGATCCAATTTAACTGTGAGGATCTGGAGAGCGTGCAGTGTCCAAGGATAAGGACATGCATAAATGTGCTGGGGAGCAGAGTGCCTGTAATTGGAAAGATGCATTTTGAAAAGAATTTAGAAAGTTAATAAAATTTTTAGATCCTTACAGCTGCTCGTTGCACTGAAGGAGTATCTTATGATCCACCAAATTGGTTTTTAATTAAAATATGTCCTTTACAAGAAGATCTAGGATTTAAAAAAGAGCATAGTTGAGTGACTAAGATACTGCTTCACATTTGAATTCTGAAGCAAATACAGTTTCTTGCAAATATTGTTCTTGCACACAGTCCTGCAGTATAACTCATCTGTTTTGTTCACTGCATGAAGAAAATCAGGCATAAGCTGGAAGGAATAACCCTTTAGGGAGTTTTCAGCATAATTTTTTAATGGAATAGAATTACAGTCCCTAAAGCCAAGCAGGTGCAACATCAGATCTGAAAGGGAACTCCAGAAAGGTCAAACAGAATGTGTTCTCAGCTCACAAACAATTACTCCATCTTATTGCAAAGCTCTAGAACGGAGAGTGTAGGGTGGGGTTTTTTTCTTGTTTGTTTCCTTGTTTGGTTTTTAATTTGGTGTTTAAATTTAAAAAAACAGGGCTATTCATTATTTATACCAAAAAATCTCATTTGTCTTCTGCTTTTCTCCAAGTGCTTTCCAATTTAGAAAGGGTCACTTGATTGTAATTAAACCAAATGTTAGTGAATAATTCAGTACCTTTTTATTTCGCCCCATCCCATTCATTAATTAGAGCCAAAAGGCTGCAATTTTCAAATAATAACAAATCTTTAGTGAATAATTAGTAATAACTAAAGATTCATAGCTGTTATGGCAGCTAGTTAGGAACAAAGAAGATTGTGTTTGTGAAATGAGAACTAATATGGAAAAAATTATTTTTTCAACAACTTAAATATTTCTAAAAATGTAAGCTTTCATACAGTGTATTCCTGGGAATCTTTTTGTAATTTCATTTGATAAACACAGAGCTAAAATTGGCATTCTTGTAATTAATTTACACTATTACATAAAAGTATGGGGAGAATAATTCACAGAGAGAAACTGCATGGTGCACAGTTGCTTTACACCTTTTTTCCTCTTTCTATGAATTACATCAAATATGTAGTTACATAAATCAGAATGGCACTTTGGGGGTTCTTACAGTCTGAGGTGCTTAAAAGATTTACAAATTTTAAGGAGAACTCAGTGATTGTAAAATTAGCCAATACTGGGCTATATGGAGAATCTTTTTTTTTCTTTTTTCCTGTGTCACACAACTTTTCACAAACCTCTAACATGAGAAAAAAAATTAACATTCTAAACTAAAAGTAAACTGAAATGAGGAAAAAAATTACAAATGGCATGAAAATCTGCTCACAAACACTCTTCTGCTGTTTTGGGTCTGGGTCACTACCAGAACTGTAAAGAACTGTTTGGCACTTCCACTGGAGGAAAAGTTTAAATTGCAGTTTTCTGCTGGAGCAGAGTTCATCTGACAAAAATCTTTAGTCCTGTAGGTTTCCTCTGCTTCCAGTGTAACTGTGCCTGGCTCCAGGCTCAGCGTGGAAGATGCTCATGAACTTCTAACGGGATCCTTCTGTCTTTCCATCACCTCCTTAGCAGTGCTGTGCAGAGAACTGATCTGAGAGAGTGAGAACTTACTCAAAAGGACCCACAACCAATGAAAAAGGCCAGTGGGGGAGAAAGAAGAACACAAATATGTTCCCAGGATCCCAAGAGGAAACATTTCTAAATAACATAAAATCTGGTGGGGCCAAGCTGTTGGCTGGTGAGGAGAAATAGAAAGGCAGATGTGTAGTATCCCACATGGATGAAGGAGAGGCTGAGATGCCTTGGGAAGATAGCATGGTTTAGCTTTTGGGCACTCCTTGGAGCTTTTCCCCACAATTCTCTGGGTTTTATGTTAATAGCACTTGTGATATCACTCTCAATCCCTACCCCAGTTCTGGAAAGTTCACTGTTCCCTATCTCCCCATTGGTCCACATTGTTGTCACTCCTCCCCTGTTCCCTCATTGGTTGTTCTCCCCAGATCCCGCCTCTGTACCTCCCCTCATCCTTTCACCCATCGGTCTTTAGATGTTACACTCCCTCCTACTCCGGGGTGGTTAAAAACCCTGTATCCTGCCCGCACACCCCTTCAGTGCACTTGTCAATAAACAGCCACTGGAATCCCATACAGGGAGCCTCTCCTTCTTCTTCCTGTTGGTTTAACCTCAGCAACGGGCAGTACGAGTGTCTGGTGCTCGTCTGGGCTATCCATCTTCTCGGGGCAGACGCTCTTGGGAAGGTGGCCATCCCGGCAGCATCTGCTGTGCGGCCGCACAGACGGATGTCAGTGTGCTCAGGGAGATCACACGGGAGTAAAAGCAGAGCGATGACACCTTGGGGGGAGCAGCTCTTCTCTGGGTGAGAACAGTCACCCCAGTTTCACTGCATGCACTGATCTCCAGAATGGAAAGCAAAGGGAGGCAAATAACCTTCACAGGTTCCACGCAAGCCAGCATGAGTTCTGACAATGGGCTTCCTGCCTCAGCAACAGAATACACCTTACAGTGGATTTAGGAACTGCTACAGACATGGTCCTCTTCCATGGTAGATCCCAGGTCAGCGGGAATGACCCCGGAAATCATTGTGAAGTTCAAGGGAAAACAGGAACAATTGTCTTCCCAATGTATTTTGGGTATTTTCTAGGCTTTTTTTTCTTTTTTTCTTTTTCTTTTTCTTTTTACATTCCACCATCTTATTTAGCTTTTGAGTGTTGCTGGGCATTGAGAAGAGTCTATAATTGTGCTGGGTGTTCTTTTTCCCTTAGCAGTTAGTGAGAAGTTAGAGCAGGGCCCTGGGTACAGGCAGTTCAGATTTGCCAGTCTCCCGTGCTCTCCCCTGCATTTGTCAATGTCTGAGTTTCACCAACTATTATGCTGCCAATTTGCTTAGTTTGTTCCCATGAAGTTCATCACAGCCTTCTCTTAGAAAGATAAATAATTTTGTTATCTGCAAATCCTGCTGACCTAATTTTTCTGTTCTACTCCTCATTTCTGCGTTTCTGGATAAAGAATGAGCGTATTAAATGCTAACTACAGTCCAGCTCTTTGGGACATACTAATACTAACCTCCTGCTGAATTGAAAACTGACAGCCTAATGAATTAAAACTCCTTGCATGAAAACAACAGTGTTGACAGAGGGAAAATCAGGATGACTTGTGACTTACTCCTAAGCTGAAAAAAACCCAAACCAAAGCCCCTCCCAAAACTTTGCAAGTGCAAGTACCTGTGATTTTCACTGATTTAATTACGGGTCTTGGGGAAAAACAGGCTATGTGAGGAAAACCCAAATCTAATTTAAAAGGGGGGGGGGGAAACTGTCTCTGTATTCCTGTTTCCTTTGCTGTTTATGGAATCATTGAACTACATTTCCCCACCGTGAAACTGCTAAAAGTGCCTTGGCTGGAATATCCTTGTATCCTTGGAACATCAAAGCTTGTTTAGGTATTTGATCCAGAGGGCACAAGGTAAGCATTTATAGCTAATCAAGCCTGAAGTTAAAGACGAACAAGATGAACCAAACTGATGACTACTGCAGCTTTAATCATGCTGGCAGGACATGCTGCCTTGTCAAAGTCATTTAGATTTTTCTGGATATCAGAAAAATGCCCACATTTCTCTGACACTTTGGTACAGTATCTGTAGTGGATATTTCTGAAAGCACAAAATATATTTGGAACAAACATCACCAAGCCACATAAAAAGGGCAGTTTTTTAGTGTTCTGCCGCTGTTACAAAAACTAATCTATTAAAACTTAGATGTGTTATAAATTTCAGCAGAAAATCTAGAGTTATTCCTGGAACTACAATACTTCAGCATCTAAAAAGTGAGTAATTTATACAGGAGCTTTAAAAACCCTAGTTAGTGTCTTCCAAGTACAAATCATCTTGTTTGAACTTTGTCCCAAAGAAGAGGTAGAATACAAAAAATTTAATGAATATTCACATGTTTTTGAAGTGAAGCTCTTTCATACATGAGCATTTTGAGGGACCAAATTTTCTTAGCACAAAAAGTGTGCTAGTTCATAGACAGTGTGCAAATGTTATCATGCATTTAATTAAAATTTTATTGAACTAAACCTGTGTTACTAAACTAATAGGCCTTTCCATGGGAAACCATAAAGTTCTTTGGGAAATCTGTCATGTTTTACTAAATTTTTCAGTAGGTTCTATCAAAGCAGATTCCTTTACTTTAAGGTTAGAAGAGCTTACAAAATGCCTGACCTTTAAAATCACTGTCCTATGCCTCATTATCTGCAATGAATTTGTCTCAGGGACATTGTATTTAACCTTTATATTTGCTGCAAATCTGCAGTCGGAAATTCACACCAAAGACAACTTTTTTTGCTCCGTAAATTAATCCAGTTTTTCAATGTTGAATAGTCCATTCCTCACAGTAACTTGATTGGTAGGTGGCTTACCTGGAAAAGTGACTTTGAAAGGATTTTAGGAGACAAACTAGAAATCTGGGCACCTGGGTGCAGTGTGCACAAAATTTGTTATAATCTGAAGTGTATTACAGCACCTCCTGCTTTTCCACTGACATTCTACTGCAGGAAGTGATGCCTCCTTTGATGGACTCACTGTGCATGTAATAGAATTTACGTTTCTTCAAGGTTGGCAGGAGGAGTTGAATTTTTAGTACATATATATATTAGAATGAAAAAAAAATTAAATAAAGAAATGCAATTTTACAGTTGAAATGCACACTTTCTAGTGTTTCTGTAGATGGAGAAGTCTGAGATCCTTGTTCTTTAGGTACAGAACCCTCTAGATCACTGCCAGTGCTGAGATAAATAAGATCAGAAGACTTCTACATGAAGAGAATGGGAAAAATAGAAAAGATGATGGGATTTTATACGTTGTCCCATGTTGGTGTTTAATGCATAAAAAATAGCAAACCAAGAAGAGTGTTAATGTTTAAAACAGATTTAGAATTATTGTACTGGACTGCCTACTTAAGATTTGTGAGGTATACATAGCATAATTTGCAACCAAGTAACCTTGAAAATATTAAATTCACTTTTGTTTGTACTGTTAACTAAGTCATTAAACATATTCATATGCCTGCTCATAAATTGTATTCATTGTTTTCAAGATTTAAGACTTCTGTGTTCTGCTAAATTTCCCTGATGTATTTAAAGCAAAAACAAAGGTTGGGATTTTTGTTTGTTACTTGTCTCATCTTGTGAATTCTCCTCACTCCTGCATTCATTGAGTTGTTGGGTGAATAGCTCATTAATGTGATTTCTATCTGTGTACAAAGGCACAGGGCAGAAGCACTGTTATGTAACAGCTTGAAAAGACACCTATAAATAACCTCCTTTAATAGCCATAAATTTACATTAGAAAGGTAGATAAACTCTGAAGTGAAAACTGTTTATTTTTATCTGATGCTGCTATTTCATAATCTCAATGTTATCAGACTCATCCTGCATAAATTAGTGAGATCTTGGGGTTTTATCCCATCTGGGAAAGACTTGCATATCAAATGGATTTACCCAATAGGAACAGGGATCTAAAGAGCTGCATTTCTCTGTGGGGACTCAGTTGCAACCTGGTACACATTGGAAAACTCCCAGCAGCATCCCTGGCAGATGAGGCTGTGCAAAGAAAGGCAGGCAGGCCTCTTATTTTACCCATTTTCTAAAAACACAGGTGCTCTTGTCTCAATAACCTGAACTAACTCAACCTCCATCAATTTTGAATATTCCTTCCTTGACACCAGTAACTGCCTCCCTTAATTTTGGGCATTTTCTGAATTTATGCCTTCCTTTGGCCTTGGAAAGAAGGAAAATCCTGGCAGGATAACCAAAATATGTTCAGTTTTATATTGCTGTCAGTCCATCCTTACCCCTGTAGAAAGAAGTAGTAAGGCTGAGAGGATGTTCTCATAAAGCCTTCCATGGGTGTATGAAGATACAAAAGTCTAGTACAGTCAATTGAATGTGATTACTGGTGGAGAAAGTGATAAAGAAATAACAGAGAAAGGACTCTTCCTGTACTCTGTAAGTGTCCAATACCAGTTGTGAGGTAATGCAGTGTAATGCCTCCTCTTACAGCTCCATTTCTGCAGGCAGCAGGAGCAGCTGAGCACAGACCTGACCCCAAACTGCACCTGGGGACAGGATCGACGCCGGGCTGGACAGGGCTTGGGACAGCCTGGGGTGCTGGGAGGTGTCCCAGCCCATGGTGGGGTGGGATGGGATGGGCTTGAAAGTCCCACCCAGCCCAAACCATTCCGGGATTCCCTGAATCTTTTGCTGGCGCTAAGGGACACCAGCTGAAGTGCTGCTCCTCTGTTGTTGGTTTTTAGGTACTTTTTAATAGATTGGATGCTTTACGTACTTCTTTGACTGAAGTTCCTTTGGTGGAGATACTTTTCAAGGCTTTGCAGCTTTAGGGGTGGAACGAGGAAGTGAATTAAGCAGAAAAAAGCCCAGCAATGACAGCCCTTGAGTTGTTCAGTTGGGAAATACATGTACTTGAAGCTTAGTGATGGGTAAGATGGACAAGGGGAGCAGCAGCCTGCCAGGGAGCAAGGAAGCTGACCGTCTTTCCCAGTGATTTTTGCAGGATACTGTTCTGTTCTGCAGCATAAACATATCCAGCATCAGTCAAAAAAAGAGGCCCATCACTGTTGTTCTGCTCTAAAGTTACTATTCCCAGACCACCTTCTTTGTCAAGTCTATTGACCTGCCCTTTTCATCTCCTCCTCAGCATGGTGGAGGCAACTCCACATTCTCTTCCCAACCAGAGCTGCATCCCTACAGGAACAGGCATTTCATTAAATGTATTACTAGTGCTTGTCAATCATTCTTCAGCCTTTAAATCAAATATTATTTTATCTGAGAGGTTCAGGAGTGTGATAATGGAGAATGTTTTTCATCATTCTACTGGGTGAGCCCTGATTCTTTCAGCTTAATGAAACTGCTCTTACAAGTAAATTGTACCTAATGCATTCAGCTGCTGAAGCTTCCCAGAGCTGGCCCTGCACTGTTAACACACAAGTACAAACATACCTGCAGGGGTTAGGATTAGAGCTGGTTTGAGTCAGCCTCACCTAGTACACTTCAAAATAACCCTCCATACCTTGTTGCCTTAGCATTTTGCTGAAGTTTCACCTTCTAAGTTGCATTTATTCAGAGCTGGCTTTGTTGTTTGGGTTTCCTGGGGGGGGGCGAAGGTGTTATTTTGTTTTGAAGATGAGTATTTAAAATATTTTAAATTATTTAGACATTTTAAAATATGAAATGCCTGAAAATTAAGCCAGGTGTTTCTTGTCCAGATGGTCCTTTATCACTGTGCCATTCAAATACTTCTTTTTCTTTAACAATGATTTAAAAGTATTTCACTGCCAACAGATCACCCAATAATGTGTTGATATACATTTTTTTATACACATTTTAGCTTTGTGAAAAATATATTTCCCTCAGAAATAGATTTAAAAGATTTGATCAGAGTACATGTTTCTCTGCTTCATTGGCAGCATTTTCAGATCTTCAGACCAACCAAGTAAGTTTGTAAAATCTTCCAGCAATTCTCTCCCTTTTAGTTTCATATTCTAGTAGAAACATGGTGAGCGCCTGTTGTTTTGTTATTTGTTGCATGTATTTTGATTGCCTCTAAAATCCCTTGAAATTCTTCTGCAAAAGGCTCAGCTTCTTAGGGAACAACCATTTATTGTTTCCCTATCTCCCTCCTTAAGCAGCTCGTTAAAACGCTCCCTCTTACCGCTCTGTAATCGCATTCTTTGTGACCAAGACATTTCCATTTGTGTTCTTTATCAGACTTACTCGGGTGTACATTGAGCGCTCCCTCTTACCGCTCTGTAATCGAATCCTTTTGACCAAGACATTTCCATTTGTGTTCTTTATCAGACTTACTCGGGTGTACATTGAGATGTCTGTAAAATCACCTCACATTCCTGGCGTGTGTATCCGGTTCCCAGCGTGCAGCACACCAGGTAACCCTGAGAGGAGGCGTTTGTCCTGGGAGGAGGGATGTGCTGGGTCCTATGGATCTCACAGCAGCATGGAAAGGGAAAGCAGAGCAGTGCAGCAACGCTGCTAAGTCAGCCCCTGATGTTTTAGTGACTCCTACCCCCGAGTCAGGGACTCCGAGCACACACTGCACTGGCTGCCTCCCAGCTCACCCTCCTCTGGCCGAAAGAAGTGCTAACACAGTGCTGCAATGCGTGACTTCCGATTCAAGTGAGCACAAAATTCACTTGGTGATTTTACCATATAATGGAAACTGCAGATTTGCTCATCAGTGTCTCCTGCCTTACTCTGCTCTTAAAATTGCTCAGTATGCTCTGAAAGATGTGTTGGATGTTTACTTGCGGTACTTCATGTCATGTTTCATCAATAAGCTTTAAGCTCCTAACTGCGCCCTGCTGGTCCTCATGAAAATAACTCTAAGAAGTGTTTGTTACTGGAAAATTATTGTTCTCGCATTGGATACTCATCACCACCACTGCTGAGAGAAAGGAAGTAAGTTCTGAGATTGCACACCGTGCTTTTAAAGCTAGGAAGTACTGGGATGAAGACATTTCCTCACCTCATTCACAACACAGGATGCAAGGTACTCACTGTCTGCCTCTTATTTACTCAGTTGTAATTGTACCAACTGTAAACACATTGTACTCTATAATCATGGGCGATTTTATCACATTCCTCCCTAATATCCCAGTCTTTACTGAACTTATCTTCCTAACATGCCTACAAAGAAAGGTTTCAACTTCACTGAGAGAAAAAGTAAAGAAAATAAACAACCCTCAGTATTTTGGGGAGCAATTTAAAGTGCAGGGGCTTGATTTGCCAACACGTTTTACATTACACATCTTTCTAGGCCCAGCTCCTATTGACTTAAATTGCAGGTGTAAAGTTCAGCTCTTCTCTAAATCAGACCACACAATTTCATGGTGTGCAATCAGAAAATGAGTAATACACACACAGAAGCTGCAGGGAGAAGTGAACTGTCCAGGAGCCCACATTCCTCTGGGACAGAAAGTGGAACAGCATTGCTGAGGTACTGATAAATAAAACACGAGCTGAATAAATAGTGCAAAAAGTGCTCCTATGTAAAGAGAACTTCCTGTATAAGTTTACTTGCTTAGAATAAATGAGAACTGATTAACTTGCTAATACTACCTAAATTGGAGCTGGGTAAACTCTTAGCTGGTGTCCCTGGACAGGAGCTGGTCTTCTGGGTAGGATTTAATGATCTTTACTCCAAGAAGCTTGTGCCCTTCCTGAAGTCCATTTTCCTGATGCATACATGTGCCATTCCTCTGTCATAGGTAAGGACAGGCAGATCCTCCACACATGGAGCATCTTTCATACAAGGAAAAGCTGGGACAATTTGGTTTGTTCAGGCTGGGGAAGCTTTGGGGTAACTTAATTGTGGCCTTCCAGTACCTTAAGGGGCTGACAAAAAAGATGGGGAGAGGCAATTTGCAAGGGCCTGGGGTGACAGGAAAAGGGAGAATGGCTTCAAACTGAGAGAGAGGTGTTTGAGATTAGATGTTAAGAAGAAATTCCTCCCTGTGAGACTGGGCAGGCCGTGGCACAGGGTGCCCAGAGCAGCTGTGGCTGCCCCTGGATCCCTGCAAGTGTCCAAGGCCTGGCTGGATGGGGCTTGGAGCAGCCTGGGACAGTGGAAGGTGTCCCTGCCCATGCAGGGGTGGGAGTCGGTGATTTAAGTTCCCTTCCAACCCAAACCGTTCTGAGATGCTATGACAATGAATGAACCATAGCTTAGTGTGGGTGTTAGCACCTGTGTGCCCGGGAACATGAAGGGGGCCGGGAAGGCCGATGGCAGCTGGCTTGTTCCAGCACTGGTGTGGCAGCAGGACCAGGGCCGTGACTGTCCCCCTGTGCTGGGCTCAGGTGAAGCCACGCTTCGAATCCTGCGTTCAGCTTTGGTACCCCACGACATAACAGACATTGAGGTGCTGGAGTCTGTCGGGGGAAGGGTCTGGAGCACGACTCCTACGAGATGCTAGGGGTTAAGCCCGGAAAAAAAGAGGTTTTTCAAACGACCAGCGCCTTGCTGTTGGCGCCACTGGAGTTCCCCTGAGGGAGGGCGGCGCGGCCCCAGAGGGCGGAGGGCGGGGGGAGGCCCTGCCCCCGGGCCGCCCTGCCCGGCCCGGCCCAGCCCCGCCGCGCCGCTCCCGCCGCACTTTCGCGCCCCGCAGGGTCCCGCCGGCGCGCAGCATGGCTCTACCCGCGCCCGGGGCGCTGCCTCTCCTCCTCCTGCTGCACTTCGCCGCCTCCTCCAAGCTCAACACCCCCAAGGTGCTGCTCCCCTTCACCCGCGGCACCCGCGTCAACTTCACGCTAGAGGCCAGCGAGGGCTGCTACCGATGGTGAGTGCAGGTGCCGCCGCCCTTTGTCCGTTTCTCCCCCCGCCGGCACCTGCGGCGGCTCCTCGGCCCGCGGCGGGGCCTGACGGCTCCCGAGGCAGCCGGGCCCTCTCTCACCGCTTTTACCTCACTGCGGGTGGGTTTGGGCGGCCCAGCAGTACCGGAGCCAGACAAGGAGATAATCCCTAAGGGGAAAGGTTGTTTATTTTGTGCAGTGGGGATTAAACCCACTGGAGGAGGGCAGTGTCTGCAGGCCGGGCCCTGAGCAGAAGGTCCCTGTTTGTAAAGGAAGCTTCCCGCCATGGCTCCGTGCCCGACATGTGCTTCACAGCCCGTGTGCACCCACCCGTACACCCCTCACATGTCCACCTGCTTCTCCTCGTACCCCACACACACACTCCACCTGCTTCTCCATGTACCCTGCCCACTCTGCCTCCACACACCCCATGTGCTCGCCCTGCTGCCCCGCACTCCCGCAGTGCCACCCCACGCACACTCGGCCTCAGTGTCACCCCACACACACACATGGCCGCAGTCCCACGTGTGTGGGGACAGCACCCAGAACTCTGCTGCTGGTGTGGAAATGGCCCTTTCCTTCCAGTAGTTGGTAATGAAGGTCCTGACAGCTTTGAGCTCAGGGTGTGGACATGATTCGTAGCTAAGTCAGGAGCTTCTCAGTGCTGCTGTACGTGTAGATAACAGCACCCTTAAGACTTCACCTGGGGACAGTGAAGTTGAGTTTTAAAAGTGAAAGCTTTCCTGGTTTTCTCAGTGTTGAGCACGTGGGATGTACTCCAGGAACATCTGTCTGGGAGCCGCCTTCCTGCCTCGCACAGGGGGCAGGACTGGGTGATGTTGAGCACCGAGGCTGAAGGCAAATCCCACAGCATGTGCAAATTTAGAAAGCTCACAGTAGTTTTCATGTTAAACAAATGTTGCCAACTCCTTTCCATCGAGCTCCAGAATGGTGACTTAATCAGTAATGATAAGGAGGTACCCACCTGAAAAAGAAGCAGAGTCGAGGTATGTTTAGGATGATATTTCCGTGTGTGCCAGATGGATGTGTGTAGCAGTTCGCAGTTGTTCTGCATAACAATTCCTGAAATACATCTTAAGGGGCTAAATTTTCATTCTGTTTCTTTGCGCAGTTGTTGTACATTTTTCATCTCTGGGCTGGGTATAAACCTTTGGTCTGTTACAGTTTATATATTTGAGGGTGCTTATGCAGAAGAGCAGTAATTAATTTTATCCAGAAGTCAATTAAATGAAAGTTATTAGATGAGCTGCCTGCTTGTTTTTAATGGATTTTAATGGATCACTTCAGTGAAAGTCTCACAACTGTGGGTTTTTTCTCTTTCCTTACTCGAATTTTTGAAGGCTGCTGAGCCTTCAAAAAGGGTCTGGTTTGTGAGGTAAATTACATTGCACGAAGCTAAACCCCAAAACTCATCAAAGCACTAGTAAAATCTGGAAGTATAGACTCCCTTTCCTGTTTGCCAGTGAGCTGTGAGGTGATGCTGGGTTGGCTGCAGCCATTCCTGCACATGCCAGATGCTATCCTGCTATCAGAAGCATGGAGATCGTTGCTAATCTCACTGAAGTCTGCAAATGAAAAGATGTAAGATTATTCTCCAGAGAAATGCCAGATATGATGATCCACATTCATATCTCTAATGGAGGTGATTTTTGTGCACTTCAGAGCACGTTTTACTGGTGCTGTTTGCCAGTATGCAATGACTCATATCCCTCATGCAGACAGGCCTCAACATCCTTTTCCATCCTTTCTCTCTGCCCTTCAGAGATGAATTTTGGTTGAGAATTTAGGAAATTGCACCTATTCACCTTCTGTGTGCTCTTATTTTCTGTGGCTTGTAAATGGGCATTTATTCACTTCTGCTTTGCAAGGCCTGGCAGGATGTGGCTTGTGAAACTTGAGGTGTGCTCAGCAAACCCTCTGGAGGAAGCAGGAGCTGTGTGTGTGTGCAGAGGCAGCAGTTGCATCTGGGGCTCTCTCCCTCTGCATCCTTGTCCCACAGGCCTGGGACTGTGGGGGGTTAGAAAGAAATGTGTCTGGAGGAGCAGCAGCACAGCCACTTGCTGACAGGATTCCTGCCCTTCCTGTCTGAAGGAGTTACTGGACAGGGGCTGTTGAACTGAAGGAGTTAGGAAGTACCAAATGCAATGGCTTGGGAAGGAGTGACTCTTCCTCACATTTGGGAAATGATGGGTGTGTTTGTGTGCGTGAAAGCAGGGGTTTGAATGGAAATGGTCAGATTCAGGCCCTCTGTGTCTGAAGAGGGGACTGGGGTTTTGTAATATGGGAGATCGGGGGGTTAGAGGTGGCCTATGAAAGCTGTTCTGGTTGTACAGCAGCATCTGATAGCAAATGACACCTTTTGAAGGTCTGCATTACTCATCTCAAGCATTCAGAATTCAAAGACAAGTGTCCAATTTCCTGAAAGATCAGTCTATAGCATGCTGTGACCTTCTTTTTTTCCCAGTTTCCCTTTCAGCCTTCAAGTTTACCTCTGAAAGTAGGATATTTTCAAAGCGATTGTAGTGGTGTCTGAGAATTCCACTGATTGAGAGGGAAAAGGTCAAGTTCTATCATCATGAGCATGGCTTTAAAGTATTTTCTTATTTTCAAGATGCTCATGCCTTCTGGAGTTTGGGTTGCCTTTATATTAAAATTATTTTTTGGGAAAAGCTTTGTTTTCAAAGCACACTGTTTCTATCTGTAGATATTCTATGTGGTGCTATCTTCAGGCATAAAAGAGAGTCTGTGCAGGATTTATATTGCATCTGTATTTGTCTTTTAATTACCTTAATCCAGAAATTACACCTGAAAGAATGAAAACATTCAGAAGCAGAATTTTATCCTTGAAACCTGCCATACCATAGTAACATTTTTGCGGGGAGGATGGGGACACGCACACGAAAAACCCATTTCCCCCCAGGGTAACCTCCGTGGCTGGGTGTTTGTAGGAGAAATTATCTTCAGTGTACATATGTTTACATATGTCATTATTTCATGGAGTGTAGAATTGAGATACATGGTGAGGGCTGGTGGAAATGAAGAGGAGTTTATTGCCACCATAATGAAAGCTTTGTGTGTGCTACTGTAGCCCTCCCTGGGAGGGTTGTATTGAGGTAATTGCCATGGGAGAGGAGCTGGTGGTAGAATAGTAAAGGGAGAGATGCAGTGGCCGAGTGGTGTTGGAGCTGTGGGCACAGGTATCTCCAGAGAGCCCAAACCCACTGCACAGTGCTGCTGTCTCTGTAGTTGGCTGGCAAAGCTAATTTTCTAGCTCCTTACCTTGTCATGCTTTTGCTGTAAATTGATCTTATTTCTCCATGTGCTGGCTTGTGTGCTTTTAAAAATCTGTATCAGTAGTGTTTTCCTTGAGATCTGTTGCTTCACTCTAAGACCAATAGTCTCATTCCTGGTAATCTGGGAGTTGTGTTGCTTCCTGGATCACCTGTTTTACCACAGGTCTAAAAATAGCCGTCTGACTCTCAGTGAAAAATGTTTTGTGTGAGATACTGTTAACTTCCATATTGTGAAGTGACATCTTAAGTGTTTGTTATCCCCCTCTGTGCCTCTCACCTGCTCTGCATTTCCCTCTTGTAAGGCATTGCAGTGGGCAGCAGGATGTTCTCCTTCTCCCTGATATCTGGCTGTGCTTTCCCAGAAGGGCTTCAGGCTCTTGGAAGTGCCAGCAGAACCTCAGAATTGGTTTGAGGTGTGCTAGGTGGTAAAGTGAGAGGGGCTGTGCTGCTGTGGCTCAGGTATGTGTGTTACCTGAGAGTGTTGGCTCAGAGCAGGGGGTGTGAGTCTGTAGCAAAAGTGTTCTGACAGAGCCCAGGAGGCACAAGAAATAATGTTGTTTCCCTTAGCTGATGTGCAAATATCAGTGCAAATTTACTGTTGAAAAAAGCTTTTTCTCAGTCTGAGCATCACCTGCCTGCAGACTGGGACTTGTTGATTTTGAGCAACATTTCACTGCTGAACACTCATGAAATAAATGTTTTAGACTTCTGCTTATTTTTTAGTTCCAAGAGTGACTATATGTCACTCTTGGAACTAAAATGTCTAATGTCCCTAGTGTACTGGTCAGTCCAATCTTCCCAAAACTCTTGGAGACTTTTACTACCCAGTTTCCCTCTGACTGCATACCAGCCCAAATGCCTGATAAAATTCTAAAAGATCAGATCAACTGACAGTTGTGGTGCAGCTCCACAGAGGATTTTTGCTGACTCAGTCAGCTGAGTTTAGTCTGAAGAGCTGGCAGAACAGCATAAAACACTGGAGCAATGAGAATCAACAGAGGATTGCCAGGGAGAGAAACAGGAATAGGTGCCTGATCTTTGAACCAACTGATAAATAAATGAAGTGTAATCTGGTGAAGTATTGACATGTGGTGTTACAGACCAGTCAATGAAGAACACAGGCATAGGTTTGGGTAGATGTGTGGATACAATCTTGGCACATGGCTCTGTCTGGGGCCCTGGAGGGGAATGGAAATGGTGAATGAAGCAGAAATTTACCAGACGACTGGCAGCCTCTTCGCGGGTGCCATTCATTCCTCAGCAAGTAGGATTTTACTCTGAGGGAAATACAAATTGGGGACTTCTGTGAGCTTTTTTCCCCCTTCCCTCCTCACTCTTCTTTCAAGTGCTTCCTCCCTGCCTTACTGTTTCTTACAGGCGCTGGCATGGGATCCAGAGCAAGTGCCAGAAATGCTTCCCATTGCTGTCTTCTCAGGATCTAATTTTGCCTTCTGACAAGCCCAGCTCTCAATGTCACACACTGACACTCTGCTGAAGAGCTGCTGTAGTTGGCAGGGGATAGAAATTGCGTTTTTTGTCACTTAAAGCTGAAGTTTCTTTTTTTTTTTGCCCATCTAGGACCCAGTAGTGATCCCAGCGTAGTGCTGCTGTAATCCCCAGCCTGGCTGATTAATGCCTTTGCCTCTCTGTGCTTGGCCCTGCATCCAGGTAGCTGTAAACAGAATGTGCTTCTGATATTGCTGAATGGTAGAGGGGTCATCAGACCTGTGTTTTTCTGGAAAATACACTACTCCGCAGATTGTTTTTAAATATAAATCAATACAAAACCAAGCCTCAGAAAGGCCCACATGAGTAAAATTTGTATTAGAAAAAAAGACATTCAGCTGATATTCTATCTCTTAAACTACTGCAAGAAGCCAAATAGTGTCTAATCTCAGTTTTATACTGCAGTGTACTGGTTTTAGCTGTAAAAGCTTGAAAGTTCCTTTAAAATTGGGGAGTGTATGTATGTTTACAGTTAAAATTTAATTTTTGTTGATCTTTGTTCCTCCCTTTTTCTAGTCTGAAATGTGTCCTGTAATTAGATTCTGTTTTACAACACTGCTATTATGCAAACCACAGTGGTTTTGTATTACAATCCGTAGCCAGATATTAAAAGAGCAAATACAAACCACAGTGAAACCCCTGTTGTGTTGTAAACACAATCAATACCAGACTGCAAGAATGCAAAATCCTCAAATTAATAACAAAATATGTAATGGCAGAGTATTAAGCAGTGTAAAGAGCTAAATAAAAGTCAATTTCCTACATATAATACTTATTTAAAAATACCTGCATGCAGACTAAGTCAGATACACATGCTCAGCTTCAAAAGCCAACCAGGCAAGTACAGGAAAAGCCTTACTTGTTGTGAATGCTAATATTGTATAAAGAAACTTGCTCAGTGTTGGAAAATTGTTTCGTGGTTGCCTGAGAACAGCAGAACAGCAGGAAAATAACTAATTGCTCACTTTTAATCTCTAAAACATATTTTAATTTTTTAGAGTAAAGCTGTATGCTGCTAATACAGAAGACTATATTATTTTAGGAACAGTGTAACCCTACTGTAAAAAAATATGCACATTATTGTGTACATTGTTTAGGTATATAGACGAGATATAAACAAACAATTTTCAGGTTTAAGCTTTTAATTGGTGTTTAAATTGCCCATTGCATACTGCTGTGGGTTGTTTTTTCCTTGATCAGATAAAGTACTTTGAAATTCTGGGTCAGCAGTTGGTATTGTTGTGTAAAAATCCTCTAAAACTACTCCTTATGTAAGCAAAATACTGTTGGGAGCTTAAGGTTCCAGACAGGATTTGCAGTTTTATTGCAGTGGCTACAAGCAGAGGTCCGAGCTCACCTGGGCTGCAGCTGTTAACTCTCAGATAATTGAGTGCGGTGTGATGTGTTGTTTTTCAATAGATACGATTTTAGTTAAGGAGAAATGCAGTTTTTCGCTGGTGTGGATTTGTTGGTTGTGCCAGTAAGAGAAGGAGGTGAAACCTCTAACTGGGGACTCAGTCATACATGACATTGCTGTTTGTTTGGATCTCCCATCCTGCTCCTTGCTGGGTTACAGAATTTTCCTCACACATCCCAGATAGGCATTTTTGTACATCTTCCAGAAAAAAAGTCCAAACCCATCCACCTCCCCCGTCAGGGGGGATCCATTGCCCGGTTTAGGTTGCATTTACCAGATAGCGCAGCGTTTTCATCAGAGTTGCTGTCATCATCCGGAGAAGCAATTCCCGAGCAGCTTTGTCACCCATCAGTGCTTGCTTTCATTGTTTTAATCCTTCAAAGGGCCCTTGTGAGCGGATCCCGAGCACACAGCGGGGGCTGTTTCGGGCTGGGTTCCGGCGCTGTTCCCTCCCTCCCTGCCCGGCTCCGGGCCGTGAGCGCGGCCGGGGAGCAGCAGCAGGGCCCGGCTCGGGCACAGGGCTGAAGGTCCGGAGTGATTAGCAAGGGCTTTGGAACTTTTCACTGCAGTTACCCCTCAGATGTGTATTGCTGCTAGCTCAGATTTACTTTCAAGAGGCTTGGTTTTTAATAACTCTCCAACTTTTGTTGTTTTATCTTGACGGTTTTGGTGCAGTGGAAAGGAGAGCTGGGCTCCACTAAGTAATGCCCTGGCTTGCTCCGTGGGTTTAGGGGAAGGTTGTTTGATTCTGTAGTGGAGAAAATGCTGAGCTTGCCTGCCCTGCCTCTGGCCTAGGCTTTCCCTGTCCTCAGCCCACGCTTGCCCTGGCAGGGGTCCTCGAGGAGCTGCTGCCATCCAGCTCTTCCCAAAGCCAGCTGCTGACCACACAGCACGTCCCAGGTGAATTGGTGGGGCGGCTTTGAAGGCAGAGCTGTGATCCCCGTGCTGACAGCTGCCCACCCGCAGGTCGTCCACGCGGCCGGAGGTGGCGAGCATCGAGCCGCTGGGGCCGGACGGCTGCCGCTGCTCGCAGAGGGCGCTGGTCCAGGCGCGCTCCTCGCAGCCCACGCGCCTCACCGCCATCATCTCTGCCGAGGACACACGTGAGTCTGAGCAAACCGCTGCCTCTCTGGGCATCCTGCCGTCCTCCGGGAGCAAAGCTGAGACCTAGAGGTGCACAGGCACATTTCAGTTCCTATGCGCAGTCATTTTAGACTTTCTGTGGGCGTGGTTTTTAGCTTCTGTTTGCCTCAGAGAAGTGTTGATGATTTTAATGATACACCCAGGAAAAAGGTAATTCTTAAAACCCCCGACCCCCAAAATCTACAAATCAAGGGGGTGAGTGAAATATAAAAAAGTGTTTAATAAAAATGACTAGCCAAATTCAGATGCGTTACATTTGAAAAAGGTGGCAGTTGCTTTTGTGTCTGTCATACAATATACCTGGTTAGTTTTTATAGTGACAGAGAGGCAAAACCAGATGGCCAATTAAATGCCGTGCAGTCACTAACTGAAGGAGTTTATGGGTGTTTATTGTCTGTGGGTAAAAGCCATTAATTTCTGTGGGACATGAGAGCACTGTACCAACTCTGCATAAGCAGTCCCAGACAACACCTGTACCTGTCAATGTAGATGGAAATCAGAGTTTCTGCAGTCCAGTGAGGAAGGGAACTGTTTTTGTTGCTTTCTGAGCCACCGTTTGACCATGAGTTTCTTCATCAAGGTCATGACCAAGTTTCATTTCCTTCAGTGTCAGTGTCTTGTGTCACTGGCTGCATTTGAGGTGCATCTTGACTTCTCGTTGTTCTTGATGAGCACATGCAGTGTTGTACTTTCTTGTGCTCTTTCTGATGTCTCTTCAAGTGACTGGACAAGTGCTTCGCTGTGATGCCATAGTTGATTTAATTCATGGCATTCAAGTTGTGTCCACAACGAGAGAGCTCTACCTTGAGGATTCACCACTGGAGCTCAAAATTCATGCTTTGGATTCAGAAGGTAAGAGTTCTGCTTGTAGGAAATTAAATATATATTGAAAGTTCTAGCTGTCTGGTACATGCACTAGCTTTATTTGTCACACTGTTGATTGTTTGAAGCCAAGTGGAGAATTTTAAGGAGTTTCTCTGGATAATACATTGTGAAGTTGTCTGTTTTTTTTTTTTTTTTTTTTTTTTTTTTTTGTGCTGAGGTGGTCTAAAGAATTTCGCAAAAGGATGTTTTTGTGAACAGTCAGGTATCTGACAGGAGGTTCAGAGATGATGTTTGAGACCAACCACCTATTGTTCAATCTGTTTAATTACTACACAAACACTCACTTTTGGGACACACCATTTGGGCTCATAAGAGTCAGTGCATTTGGACTGAATGTACTGATATTTAATAGGAGCAGAAAACTTATGCGTTTTGTAGTCTGTAGCATCAGAAAAAGAGCCATGATCTGGTAAGAATTCTATGCTTTCAACAGTCAAGTTTTGTGCACGCATAGCACTCCAAACAAGGGATTTTTAGGACAACTACTGAAGGGAAATAATGTGTCAGGCTGCTATAAAAGGTGGAATTAATTGTTTTGGTTACTGTGCCCATCCCACCTGTGTTTGTAAACCATGAATGCCAGGTGAAGTATGGTGATATATTAGTAATGAAAAGTAAATTTGTTTTTATCCTGTGTGTAGTGCTGGATTCATATAGTAGCAGTGGTGCCCTGAATGGGGAATAATGAGCATTGACTCCATGATTGCAGAAGGCTGATCGATTGCTTTATTGTTACTATACTGTACTGTACTATACTATGCAAAAAAACCCATCACCCTTGCTATACAGGCCATGGATCCAATTGGTCAGTGAACCCAAAACACCATCACCAGAGTCCAATTAAGAAATCACTCTTTGGTGAACAATCTCCATGACACATTCCACATGTGCACAACAACAGGTGCAGCAAATGGTGATAAGAATTGTTTTCTCTGAGCTTTCTCACAGTTTCCCAGGAAAATCCTGGGTGAGAATTATGTCTCTCACTGTTCAGAGGATGTGTGATTACCACTGATTCGTGGCTTGGTGTTGTGCAAACTCGAGGGTGCTTTATGGTTCTTCTTGAAGGGAGAAAATAGAGAAATTTCCCAGGGAAATAACTAATGGTTTATGTTCCAGGAAGACTCTGTGCTTGGTCTCTATTTTTGTTTTAACCTGGTTGTTTGATTTGTAGGAAACACTTTCAGCACTCTGGCGGGGTTGGTGTTTGACTGGACAGTGGTGAAGGACCCAGAGGCCGATGGCTTCTCAGACTCCCACAATGCTCTGCGGTAAAGTAATTTCCTTTGCTCTCAAAGGTTTCTTCAGTCTGATGTGTAAAAAATACTTCCCCACATCTAGGCGGTTTATTGAACTGATGCCTAAAATTATAATGTTAAGAGTTAGTTGTTTCAGGTTGGGTTTTTTTAACCTACTCAACAGCCTGGGCACTTTGTTCTCTGTTTAGTTTAACTGATAGTGAGCAGCTCTGGGAGCTCTGATGCAATAATTGGAAATAAACAGATGTGATTGTTGATCTTGCTGAAACATCTCATGCAAAAGGAAGATTTATCAGTAAGATTGTTATCTCAGGATTTCAGCAGACTTTTATTTTTAGCTTTTTAAGGAAAAAAGTCCCCTTCCTTCTCCTTTCAGAAAGGAGCTCTCCGAACCTTAAGAGTTTCAGGTGTCAGTGGACACTTAGTTCTGGTGTTGAAATAGGGGGATTCCTTGTGGGGAAACCAGTTCTCCTACAGAGCAGAATGGTTATCAGCCAGTTGCCGTCCTCAAACTGACGCTCCAAAGACACTGCAGGTGGGGTGGGGGGAGCCAGCAAGACTTTGCTCCTGGGGGAACCAGCAAGACTTTGCTCCTGGGCAAACACAGACTGATTTTGCAGCCTTAGAGAAGCAGCAAGGGAAGGCTAGGGAAAGCCTCCTAAGCCCATAATACACCTGAAGCTGCAGGTACGAGTGAGAGCCAGAACGAATGGCTTAATGGGACTGGCTGTCCCAAGTCCTGGTACATACTGAGCTTTTTCTTTCAGTATAGGTACTGGCTGATGTGATTTTAACCAAACTAATACTGATATATGCTCTGCTGTTAGCATAACTATGATTATGCTGAAAAATGTTCTAAAGGTGGTGTAGCTTTGTGAAATAAATCATAAATTGTCATGAAAGTGTTAATATCCATAACTGTTCTCCATATGGCTCCACTGGTTTTTCTCTGAAAGTGCACATGAAGCCAAGCAGATCATGTGCATACAGAAGGTGACATGCTGAAAAACAAGCTCCACTTTCCAAAATTTCCTGTCATTTGCCCGTTCATGGCAAATTCCTTCCCTCTCTTCTGACACTTTTCACAGAAATTTCTAACAGTTACTACAAGTTCTCTGTTTGTAGATGATTTTCATAGTCATTTATTAAATACATCCTGGCTTCTTGAAGGAGGTCAGAGTTATGTTCTGGGTTTGTTGAGCTGGTGCTTTTTTAAACATAAGCTTTGGGTCTTGCACATCAGTTCTTCTACAACATAGAGAGTTTTTGCAGTCTCACCTACTGAACGAACTGGAGGGGTCATTGTAGACAACATGTGCAGTCCTCTGATAGCTCACAAGCAAGCTTCAAACTTATCTGTCACAGAAATTAGCTGCAGATACCTCAAAGAATGAGTAAAATTGGGATATCTGGTCCCAGGCAAACATCTTAAATTGGCTTAAAAATGGAAGTGGCTGGGAGTAGATGCTGGTGGTGTTTCGATATCTGGTCCCAGGCAAACATCTTAAATTGGCTTAAAAATGGAAGTGGCTGGGAGTAGATGCTGGTGGTGTTTCTCTGTGGGTTTAAAAAGATTGATTAACAGTTTTCTATTCACTTTGTGATTCACCTTTCAGTATACTCAAGTTCTTAGAATCCACTTACATCCCACCTTCCTATATATTGGAAATGGAAAAAGTTGCCAAGCAAGGAGATACCATTCTGGTGTCTGGAATGAAAACAGGGAGTTCTAAATTAAAGGCAAGACTTCAGGAAAGCATCTATAAGGTAAGATTTCTGCATGTCGGGGAGAAGATGGATTTCTAAATGTCTGAATGAGCATCTGTCTCAAGTTTTTCTGTATTCTCCAAACTGATCTTCATACTGACATGATTTTTTTCTTCATTCTTGCACTGTGGGCACAGAGCAGATCTCTGTACCATTCACTGTCCCTTGCATTGCCCTGTTGTGACAAAAGTTGAGATGAAACTAAAGAGCCAATTGCAGCAAATAATGGTTTTCACTTCCAGATTCTAAGTTCCTGCTGCATGGTCTGTTTCAAACAAATGAGCTGCTTCTAATGTGGTTACTTTCTTTGCCCCTCTGTCAACAGGATGTACACCCTGCAGAAGTTAGATTGCTTATTTTGGAAAACATCCTTTTAAATCCAGCATATGACATTTATCTTCTGGTAGGAACATCAATTCAGTACAGAGTTCAGAAACTGAGGCAAGGGAAGATCACAGGTTTGTTCTGTTCTCATTTATTTTTATTTTTTAATGCTTTGTGTGAATTTTTAACTGCTGAGAAATTTTAATTGTGTTTAAACTGCTTTGTTAATGTTTAATACTGTTTTCCTAAGGCACACAGTGATACAGCTGTTTAGTTCTTTCAGTAAAAAAAAATAGTGACTGTTAAGAATATACTCTTGCAGTTTTGTCAAGGATGTAGAGACAAGGGTAACTTAAAATAGGAGCTAACACTGTCATTTTAGATGGTGACAGTCACTAAGGAACTGACTTTCTTACTTAAATTTATATTAGTAACTTTTCTAACAGAAAATGTTTTATTGACAAATGGATTTGCTCCACAGATTAGAGCCTGTATAAATGTGGGTTAGCTGGCTTTATGCCCATTTCAAAATGCAGTGCCTTGAATTTTCTCTCCTCTCTCCTTTTTTCCTTTTTTTCCCTTTTGTCTTTTTTTTTTCTTTTGAAGCTGGAAATCAGTTGAATGTTGGGTCTAAATACCAAGATTATATTAGTTGGGAATTGCAGTTTCACAGACATCAAATTTGGCAAGAAGCTCGTTTTTGTGTGTGTGTGTGTGTTGATGTGATGACAGAAGCACTATTTTTACAAGACACTAAAAATATTGATTTAATATGTGCACTAGGCATCAATAAAAAATAATCAGCAATAATTAGCAGCAGCTAAACATTGCCACATCTGCTTTTATTGTTTCCTGTGTTTTGTTTCACCTCCAGAAATAGCAATGCCCTCAGACCAGTATGAGCTGCAGCTCCAGAACAACATCCTCCATCCCAAGGGAGATCCCTCCCGGTCAGTTGCCAAGCTGGACCAGGCAACATCCACTGTGACTGCACTGCAGCAGGGCCAAACCAACCTCATCCTGGTGCACAAGAGTATCCTTCCTCAGGAATGCTTCTCCAGCCACCACTCTGTGGTAGGAGATAAGCTTTCCACCCTTGGCAACACAGAAAGATCAAGTTATTCTCATTTGTACTGAGAGTCTGGAAATCAAGAGCCATGGAAAGCAGCACTGCTGTGAATTCAGTCTCAGCGGAGCTGTTTGATGCCTTGGAATGTTTTAACAAATTAGGTTGGCAAAAGATCACTTAAATCCTGTCTGTTCCCCTCAGTCACTGTAGAAATGTATGGGGCTTTATTTAATTTTTATATTTCAATCATTATATTCTCTAGTGAGATCTCTCCTAAGTGCTCACTGTCTTGCAGTGAAGTGGGGATAATGTTTATTTGCAGTGTACACTTAGCTTTAAAATAGCCAAAGAGGCATGAGGAGTCCCAGGAGAATGGTGATGTTGGTTGTGCAGAAGCTGTGTGTTCCTTGACTGAGCCCTCAGGTATCCGCATGCAGGGGGTGTCCAGGCTGCCCAACAGCACTGTCTATGTGGTACCTCCTGCATATTTGGGTTGGTATTGCTGCAATCTTCCTGATTGCTTAATGCAATTTCTGGCCTTGTTTCTGATTTTCGTGCTGTATCTCCACACTTCCCGTTCAGTGTTAGTTTTCACAGAAAAGTAATTTTATTCATAAAAGTAACTCAATGGGAAATAGGTTTTATGTACTTTCTTTTATCTCTGTAGTCAGCAGTTTAAAATAATGAATGTTCATCTGCAGAGTGTGGGCAGCAGAAGCAAAATGCTTTTCTCCATTAGATAAAGAGGCTGTTGGTTTGTGCTGTTCAATATTTCCTGTTTTGCAGGATTTACAGTTCATCCAGGTGACAGATGGGTCCTGGAAACGGGCAGGCTTTATGAAATTACAGTTGACGTGTATGATAAATCAAGCAATAAGGTGTATTTATCTGATGTAAGTTGAAGTGTTTAGATACTTTTCAGTGACTGCCTCCGAAATCCTGACTTGCTTTGGAATTATTTGAGTGGTTTCTTACTTACATTGAGACAGGACAGTGCAAAGCTTGTTGTTTCTTGCCTTTTCATTATTTCCATTTGTTTTGTTGTTGTTGTTACTTTTAAAAAATAAAGCATGCTGGGTGATTCATGTGATATTATTGGAGTCTTAAGTGCTGTAGGAAAAAAATGGAAGTTGGACAATGTATGTCAGGTTGCATGGAGCTTGGAGCAACCTTAAATCATCCAGTGCCACCCCTGCCGTGGGCAGGGACACCTTCCACTGTCCCAGGTTGCTCCAAGCCCTGTCCAGCCTGGCCTTGGGCACTGCCAGGGATCCAGGGGCAGCCACAGCTGCTCTGGGCACCTGTGCCAGGACCTGCCCACCCTCACAGGGAAGAGGCTCTTCCTAAAGTCTATGTGCTAGGTATCGAATATACATAGTTCTTAAAAAGCTGCAAAAGAAACTGAATTTAAATAGTTCAGTTGCAACAAGAAAAATTTTATTAGATTACTGCTTTTTAGAGTATTGGAGCTAGGGGAATATTATTTTATTTGCCCATAATTGCTTTTTGGGATACAAATCTGAGTTTGAGCTGGAGCTAAGCTGTGTGCTGTTGAGGCAATGTATTAATGTGTTCTTTCGTGTTGAAGAAGGAAAAAATTACAAAAAATACTGTAAAATATTATTTAGTGGTATACATATGGGTACTTTAATGTTAAATTACATGTTGCTGATAATTTAAAAAAAAACTTTCTGTGGAGTTAATGTTATGTTTAAAGGTGAAATCTTTCTGAATGCCTGAAACTTCTATAGGGAGAGTTCTGATCAGTTTTATCAGCGTGTCTCTGAACTGTGTTATTAAGCAGTGGTTTGCTCACTGACTTGTGTGTTCAGGGTTTTCTGTCCTCCATTGATGTCAGTTACCTGTGGCAATTTCTGTTTTGTGTTTTGGTTTTAGAATATCCGAATTACTACAGAGCTGTCCAAAGAACACTTTGAGGTGCTGCAGTCCTCTCTGAATGGGTCCTACCATTATGTGATGGCTGTGAAGGCAGGTCAGACCACGATTGATGCTGCACTGACATCAGTAGTTGATCAGGTGTGTCTTTGTGAAAACTCCTCTGCTTCACTTGTAGGCCTAAAAATAATTGAGCTGTGCAGTGGTAACTTCCTAGTAAAAGGAAACCTAAGAATTACACGGGTCTGAGCTGTCTTTCTTTGAACAGATTAAGAGCCAAATTCTAAAATCCTTTCTTCAGGAAAACTGTCAATTGAGTCAACAGAGAATTTGCTTAAATTAAAGACTGTGGGATTTTGCTCCCGAGCATGTGGCAAACTCCTGTTAAGGCAGTGGTGCGCAGCACTGATTTCTTTTCTTGTGGCAGATCCTTGTGCTGGGCAAGGGGCCTCTCACAGGCTGAGGGAATTTTACACTTTATTGTGGTAGGATCCTCACTCATACCCTGGCCTTGTTCTGCAGTCAGTTACATTGGGGAAGTTTGCTATCAATTGGTAAGTGATCTTAAACTCTGGAATGACAATCTGCCAAATGTATCAGCCTGCACATTTCTCCAAATTAATATTCATTAACTTTCTGCTGGTTGGGCAGGCTGCTGAATGTATGGCTAACTAGGGCATGTGGTGTGGAAGTGAGTTGCTTTTGCTTGAAAATTCAACACTTCAACCCATTTGCTGTGAAATCATTTTAGTGATTCCTTGAGCAGGTTTTAGTAGCTCCTTCAATGTGATAACCCACGGTCATTTTCTGTGTCAGAGATGTTCTCTTCAGTGGAAAGGCATCCCCTGAGAGCTGTTTTTCCCTCAGAACTGCAGTAACAGTGTGTTGTGCCAGAGGGTTGTGGCACTGCAATGACAGCAGAGCTGTGAAGGCCAGTGTTTGGGGGGCTGAGCAGTGGCTCTTCCAGGCTGAATTTTGTACACAGTGGGATGAGCAAAGAGTAAATATAGGTGTCGAGCCTCCAGATTGGCTCTCCAAATGAGGTCTCAAAATAGGAGCAGTGAAAGAGTGTATTTCTTCTTGCTTTTAAATTAATGTGGGCACCTGGATCTTCACAGCAATAGCACTCATTTAATACAGTGGCACACCTTGCTGCCAGGAGCTGTTTGCTCACTAGGAGTGCTGTTCATAAGTGGTCCTAAAGAGTTTTCCTTCCTCTCTGAGGTGTTTTCAAGGACTTGTCTGTACCTAAGGACTAAACATTAAGCTCTGTGTCGCCATTTATAACACTGTGCTTTTGCACTTTGCAGGATGGAGGTGTTCATACCTTACCAGTTCCAGTGCAAAACCAGCAGGATGTGGAGATCTATGTTCCAATATTTCTCGTACCCAGCACTCTGATGTTTCCTTGGCAGCCAAAAGCAGGAGTCTACCAGTACACCATCCAGGTATGCCACAGAAGTACCCAGCTGGAGGGAGTGTAGCTCAGGCAGGCACACTGGGGCCTGACACCATTGAGCTAGGGTTCACTTTGGGTACTTCAGGCACGCTGGCATCCAAAATGTAACTTGGAGGAACTTCATGGGACATTAGTTACAGGAATTAATATACAGTTCAAAAAAAGCACCAAGAAACCAACAAACAAAAACCCGGCTGCCTTCCACCTCTGGTCTTCCCTTCCTGTCTCCCTGTCATGCATGCCTCACACACCTATGCCTGGAATGGTTTGGAATTCCAGGAGCATCCTATATCCAAAGATCCACAGCAATCATTAGAGGCTGCCCTTTGCTGGCAAGGATGGGAAATATGAATGGGAGTGAAGTGACTGCAAAAAGGGCATGACAAGATTAATTAGCAGCACTCTGCCAGCTTTGGACATCAGTATTCCTCACTGGCTACACACCTCGTGCTCCTGATACAGAGTTCCAGGGAGGCAAAGGCCACAACCCATTTACAGAAGGGATGATTTCCGTGTTTACTAGGTGTGTCTTTGCTCCCAAAGTGTCAGTTATTCCTTACGCTTCATTGGGCAAATGGTTTTTGTTCTAATATCCAGTATCTCCAGTCTAAGTAGGGAAAAGAAAGTTGTGCTTTCTCAGCCCAGACTCTTATCCCAGGCCAGTGATACCCAGATCCTGCACTCAGGTGTTGGATGCACAACTCCTGCCTCTCCCTTTTAGCATAAAGTGGTGTTCAGTTTTGGATCTGTGTTAAGTAAGCCATATCCAAATAGGCAGCAGGACACTTGGTGCCAGGCTCTTCTCCCGGGTAACAAGGGACAGGATGAGAGGAAACATCCTCACACTGGCACAGGCTGCCCAGGGCAGTGGTGGAGTCACCATCCCTGGAAGGGCTCAAAAATCTTGGAGTGTGGCACCTGAGGATGTGGTTCAGTGGTAGACTTGATAATCTCAGAGGTCTTTTGCAGCCTTACTGATCAGTGACTGCATGGAAAGAATCAATCTCACAGGATTAAACTGCATTCTCAGTGGAAATCTAAGGGCAGCTTCATTGAATTAAGCCCTGCATCTCTGGTTGTCTGTTCTGTGGGATTAGTTTGGTTTACTTCATGCTATTCCTGACCACACCAGCAGAGTGTGGTAAAAATTCTTAGTATTAAATCTGCATTTTCAGTACTTCATAATTCTGCTGGAGTTTTCCCAGTAAGGGAGAGGAAATGTAGTTTGTTTCCTACCTCTCTCTTATCTTGCATATATGATGAAGTATTTCACTAGAGAGCATTCCTTCATGGTGCTGCAATAGTTGTGTTGCTGTTCTTACTTTACTCTGATCTTTTTCTATAAAAGCATAGAAACTTTTTTCTCCCAAGATTAAAATTTTCCTGAAACTGTGACATGTATTC
Source organism: Pyrgilauda ruficollis (assembly GCF_017590135.1). Lineage (NCBI taxonomy): Eukaryota > Metazoa > Chordata > Aves > Passeriformes > Passeridae > Pyrgilauda > Pyrgilauda ruficollis. The sequence goes on from NW_024511544.1 coordinate 963,168, forward strand.
TGGTCTCTCCATCCTACAATACCACTGGTCAACAGCATAGACACAGCTCAACAGTTCCTGCCTCTCCATTAGAGTTTGCTATCCCCTCCATAGCTTCAGTCAGGCTATTTCAAATGGGGAATGAAGTTTTTCTGAAAATAAATTGAAAGGGATTTTTGGATCTAGCCAAATTCTGTTTATAGCTGGAGTAACTCCCTCCAGATGGTATCCGAAGGCCTGGCAGATTTTCCTTTGGCAGCTGTCTGGTTTGTTGGGGGTTGCTTTGTTCATATTTGTGCTAATGAGATGGTTTCTGTTGCCTTCCTTCAGTGCACGCACGAGAGGTGCAGTGCCAGCTGTGTGAGGCTGAGCACGTGGGGGTTCCTGGGGAGGGCATTGCTCACAGGTAGCGGTGTGGAGCTTCCTGCCAGGCTCTGGGTAATGACGAGGCTGCAGGGGAAGCTGCTTTACCCTTCCTCTCCTCAGTGCAAACTGACTGCCAGAGAGAGAAAATGTAGAGAGGTGTCTGGGGTTTATGGCAGGGACCTGAGATTTCATACAGTTACTAAGAATTGGGTATTTCTGTTTTAGGTTTTCTGCTCATCTCCCTGTTTCAACTAAAATACCTTCACAAATATGCTGAGCTCTTGGATTCTTTTAGCCTTTCTCACCACATCCCATGCATCTCCTGTAACACACCACTAACTATTTGTTAATTTGTCTGTGTCCTTCTGTAATCAGGTTGTGCATGTGCTCAGAGGAAGGAAGAAGGGAAATGACCCTCCTCTTCATTTTCTTTTTATTCTCCTTTCCTGGTAAAAATTACTAGCTAAGCTCCTGCATAATTTAGATTTGTTTGTTTTCCACACTGTCCCTCTAGACAAGATATATCACCTTGTTCATTTTTGATTATGAAATAGGTTAAAGGAAATGTTGAGGAAGTCAAAGAAACAATATGCATTAAAAAATAGCTCCAGTGTTCACCCATGTTTTACTCTGATGGAACTTTTGACATTTATTTTGGTGTGTGAAAGAAGCTGAAATTAAAAAGAATGAAGGGTAGAAATCCTCTCATCTCTCTCTTGCTTATTAAGTTCTAAGGTGTTATTTTATTTGTATGTCCCATTCTCAGTCCATTCCAGGTTTTCATGCAAGATATCCAAAGCTGTGGAATGTGAGAACCATGTACTTGATTAAATGTTTGAAAGATTTTTCCGTCTGTATTTCAGGCTCAGGGTGGAAGTGGCAACTTCAGCTGGTCCTCTTCTAACCAGGCAGTAGCCACAGTGACAGTCAAAGGGGTGGTGACCACGGGGAGCGATGCTGGGGTCAGCATTATTCAGGCACTTGACGTGCGGAATCCACTGCATTATGGAGAAATGAAGGTAAGGGATTCATTGTTCAGTGATTGTTCTTGAATATGGTTTTTGGGAGCAGCAAAGGCGCTGAGAATGCCATAGGCATTCCCCTTCCACTTCCTGCCCTGTGGCAGGTTAAGGGATTAGTTTCAGTTTGTGTTTCAGGGCATCAAACACTGTCCAGTGCATTAACTTTACTCCCATTTTTGCCCCTTCCTGATTTCCTTGGTAAGTCTTTTTCCCTGATGGAAGTTCTAAGTGAAAGAAGGAAATTGTCATGGACTCCAGGCCTGGCCATCTAAGCAGACAAGCCAAACTAGAAATTCATTCTGTAGGGTGATAGGTGGGTGTTCTCCCTTGATACCAAAGGGTGACAGTTGTTATCAGGATGTGCAAGGAAATTTCTGTCTGGAGAAGTAACTGAAGTGAGGACAGTGCTGCAGACTGACTCCAGAACCTGAGCTGGCCAAGAAAAAACAGTACTTTACAAAAATCAGGAGAAAATGGCAATGAAAAACATAGCTCCCAAGAGGAATTTTGTGGTGTCTCTGCAGACCATCCCCTGTTCTTAGGTCATGGTGGTCAGTGTGTGTTGTGGAGTGAGGAGAATGCAGGAACAGTATATCTGGTGGCCCCAAAGAGAGGGGTGTGACATTAATTAAAATCTGTTCAGAATTAACCTTACACACTCACTTTGAAATAATTTTCTGAACAACCCAAGATACTGCTTTTTAGCAGTGCATCAGTTACCAGCTGGTGACACAGGAATGAAGATTTTTTTTCAGCTAAAACTTCTTATCCTCAAACATAAGTCAAAGCCTGAAGACAGAGAGAAACCTGTCCATCTGAGCTTTCAGAGCAGAGTATTGCACAATCTGAATAGGTTATTTTTGAATGCCTTTGTTCCTGTGTTAGGAGCTGCTTTCTTTGTGGAGCAGCTTCTTCAGAGTTACATTTACTGAACTCAGTGGACAAGTTGTTAGTAGTAGTAGTTTTAGGATTAGTTAATCCACACAGATTGCAGCTTTATCTCTGTCCCATATGGTTTGGTATCCTGAAGCCAGTTGCAGAAGATTAAGTAGTTAAAGATACTGCAAATAAAAGCTTTCACAATAGCAATCACAGTGATTGCTATGAAATCTGTGGTCTGAGGTGGATTCTTTAATGGATGCTAAACCTCTCCCAGCTGATGGTGATACCTCCTGGAGATAGCACACAACTTAGTCTACACTTCAAAGTGTGTAAAGAAGAAGAGAGAGTTACAGGAGCAGCAGTGAATGGGAGGCTCAGCAAGCTGCTGTGGGCTTGGGCTGCTGTGGGAGCAGAGCACTGACCCACCCTGTCCCTGTTCCTTCCCCGGGCCAGGTGTACGTGAGCGAGCCCAGCGCCATGGAGTTCACTGCCTGCCAGGTGGAGGCACACGTGGGGCAGGTGCTGGAGCTGCCCCTGAGGATCAGTGGCCGGACCAGTGTGGACAGGGGCGAGCTGGTCCCCCTGAGCGACTGCTCACAGCTGGAGCTGGCCGTGGAGCTGGAGAACCCCGGCGTGTTCAGCCCACTTGAAGGTGCTTTAACTCCCTGCCTGGGTTGGAAGTTAAATTGGTGACAGGTCACACCTTTCCCAAGTCACCACGTCACACTTCTCCCTTAAATCACTGATTCATAGCTCTGTACAGTATCCCCACAGAAGTGCCAAACCTCAGAGGGGAGGGGGTCCAAGTAGTTTTATTTTGAGGATATATTTGCTTTTTTATGCAGAATGGTTTGAGTTGGAGAGACCTTAAAAGCTCATCCAGTGCCACCCCCTGCAATGGGGAAGCACACCTTTCACCTGTCCCAGGCTGCTCCAGGCCCTGTCCAGCCTGGCCTTGGGCACTTCCAGGGATCCAGGAGCAGCCACAGCTGCTCTGGGCGCCCTGTGCCAGAGCCCTACTGCCCTCTCAGCCAAGAATTCTTTCCCAGTGTCCCATCTTTTTCGGTTTGATGCCATTCTCCCTTTTCCTGTCCCTACATGTCCTTTTAAAAAGTTCTCTCCATCTTTCTGGTAGGCTCCTTTCAAACAGCCATGTTGAATTTGATGAACATGGCTTGGGCATTTCTTTCTAAATAAGCTCTTGTGTATTTTTTAATTTATCTGACAGGAAGACTTAAGCCAACTGCTGATTTTTGCAGTGGAGTGAGAGTGAAGGCTGAATTTCAGGGGTACACCAGGCTGGTGGTTGTGTACACCTACGGGCACGTGCGCCTCAGTGCCAGCATCACCATCACCGCTTACCTCCCTCTGAGAGTGAGTCTGCTTCCTCTGCTCCTGGAGAGATCCAGGATCCAGCACTGGAACACCTTGACATGACAGGGAACTGGTTGTGTAAGCAATAGGTTTGAAAAACCGAGGTGGGTGGGTTTACATTCCACCACTGGCTGGTTCAGTGAAGAAAATGAGAAAGAAGCTCAGTCCGGGGTCAATAGATGGAAATACAGAAGAGGCTGCTTTGTTACCTCATCTGCAGAGGCCTAGCCCTGACTGCAGGCTGAAGTCTGAGTATTTCACCATAGCTTTCCCTCAATATGGAAAAAATGTTAGTGCAAATCCTACAGATTTGTGGTTATAATGATGTAATACGATGTTGTGAAACACAAACTGGAAATGGTTTTTGTGTACTAAATGTCAGGTTAATTGCTGTGGTGGTGAGCAGCACAGGCTGTCCCAGGAATACACATCAGTGCAGAATGTTAGATAGGTTTGAAGTAAAACTTGTGTAGGAGAATAACTACATACACAGAACTGTTCTGGAGAGAGCACTGTCAAATGAAAGTACAATTTGACATAATTTCATTAATTTTAAGAACTTCTTTAAAAGTGTAGGAGAATACTATCTCTCTGTGCTCAGAAGAATATATTAAGGGTCTCCCTTTTGCTGTAATTCTTCATGAGAGAGATGTGATTAGAATGCAGCTAAAACTTGTCTTTGGATCCGTGGCTTCCTTTGAATCTAATCCATCTGGACAGAATCCTAGTGGATTTTGGTGCAGCTCTGTTTTTCACTAAGTGTGCTGACAAAACACTGCATGGGAGAAACCACAGCCTTATCCAAGTGTAGCTGTTCCATTCAGAAGGCAGTTTATTTTGCAGAGCACAACCAAATGGTGTAAATAGATGAGTAATTTTTAATTAATTAATTGATTACAGGCTATTGATCCACCATCTGTCGCTTTAGTGACTTTGGGTTCCTCTAAGGATATGTTGTTTGAAGGAGGACCGAGGCCGTGGGTTCAAGAACCTTCCAAGTTCTTCAGGAATGTTGCTGCTGAGGATGCAGAAAGCATTGCCCTGTCTTTACTTGAACCTCCCACACCTCGAAACAACAACCAGCACTGGGTTAGGGTGCTGTGCAGGAGCCTGGGAGAGCAGGTGAGTGCCAGGAGGGCTCGCTGTTGCCCTCCATCAGACACTGAGAGCTGGCTCCAGACAGATTTATGGTGCCATATATCTGTTATGTAGCTAGATGCTTTTATAATGAGCCAGTAAAGAGCTTGGGTAAGTACATTGTTTATGCATTATGATGCAGATTTTAGAGCGAGCATTTCACAACACTGTTAAAAAGTGGTTTATGATGCGTTTATTGCAGTATAAACCCAAGTTGTGGAAGCCTTATGTTCTGGGATGCGTTGAACATCCTGACGAGTGCAGGTTCAGTTTGCATGAACAGGATCAGAGCAGAAGGTTACTGAGCAGGCTGACTCCTCTGTCTGACCTGCTCCTCTTAACTGTGTAAGTCCAGTGTAATTTTCTTTATTCTAACAAATGGCAGCCACAGGCATTGACTCTACAGCATTGGTGAGCATGGCTGTGCTCATTCTCCACCTGGTTTTGTGGTCACCAACATACAGAAGTGATTTCTCCTGCTTTACTCGCCCTCCTCGGCCCATGAAGCTTTTAGCTTTGATGTAATGTTTTCCTCCTGCAATTCTGCAAGGCCTAAGCATTTTGATTGGGCTGCCAAGTTCCACTGATTTCCTCAGTGGACACATTGCAAAGTGGAGCTGTTTCTGTAAGTTTTGAATCTGCAGCTTCAAAAGGAGCAGGCTGTGGTGTTGATGTGCAGGTCTGTGCAAGGCTGGCTGTCCCCAGCACCTCACAGCTGCATGGCTCTGCCCAGCACCAGTGCATGGGGGGATGGGGCAGGTACCCAGAGCTGCTTCAGCCTTCTCTGGTTTTGTATCCAAAACTTCACTTTGCTGAAGGCTAAAAAAGGAGGATAAAATGAAAGATGAGATGTTTTTAAACACAGTGAAGTGACTATAAATGTTGCCTTTGGACTGTTCTATTCTCACTCTGCAAGAACACCTGCTGTTTCCTTTTTCGGTTACAAGAGATTTGTTGTTTGAATCAAATTTGATAGTAATAAACATGAACACCGAGGAAGAATTCCCAGGAACAGTACTTTCATAGAGATAAAGACCTGTTCTTGAAATATGCTTCCTCTTTTACATCTTCCTGTGTCTTAATAGTGCTGTAAATCCCCAAGAATTGTATTTTTGCTTTGCATTCTGATATCACAGTGTAACTGAGACCTGTAGAAATACAGCATGCCTGAACTCAGCTCTTTCCTCATTTGCTGTTTTCAGGTTATTACCTTAACAGTTGGGAACAGCCCCACAGTCACCAACCCATTCCCAGTGGTTGAGCCTGCTGTGGTGAAGTTCGTCTGTGCTGTCCCTTCGCGGCTGACTTTGATTCCTGTTTATGGCAGCCCTCAGCTGGATCTCTCCTGCCCTTTGCTCCAGCAGACCAAGCAAGTGGTAAGCCTGGGAAGTGTCAGGAGAACAAGGTGTTGTTACCACTGAAAAATCAGTGTTTGGAGCTCCATGTGTGAAATAAAGCATCTGAGCTGCTGCAAGAGGAGCAGTAACTGGAGCTGTGGCCAGGCTGGTGCCCTTGGGAGCTCCTGCACAGAGCAGGCTGGGCGGGTCCTGCAGTAAATGTAGATTGTAGATGTGTAGATTATCAGGCACAAAGAATTTGCTATTCTTTTTTTATTCCTGACGGGTGTTGTCACATGTTGGCTGCTGAGTAAACCACATTTTGTCGTGTTAATATTCCCAGGCAAATGTAAAAGTCATCCTCCTTCCCTAAAATGAATCATTTTAAAGAGCTTCTATGTAATGACAAGAGGAGAAGGAGACTTTTGTGTATTATTAGCCACCTCAGAGCTCACCTGCTTTTCTGGCTCCGTTACGTGTCAGCCTGCCTTATTGCACTGCTGTTGCTAATGCATTTCACCAGAGCAACACCAGAATTTTGAGCTTCAACAAACAGCAGTGTTTGTCATAATTTGTTTGAATTCTAAAAACAATTTCATTGAGCTGTGGTTCAATTTTGTTGTTGTTGATTTGGGATTTTTTGTTTATTTGTTTGTTTTAAGGTAATTCACTGGCTTAAAAAAACCCCAAACCCATGGTCCAGTAAAACCCCCTTAGAGTTCAGAGATTCACAGAATGCTCTGACTTGGAAGGGACCCGCAAGAGTCATGGAGTCCAACTCTAAATGGCCCATAGAGGACTTGAACCCACCTGGTGTAAGCAGCACTGTGCTCTGACCAGCTGAGATAATCTCAGGGCTGTTGGAGCACTGCATAATGCCTTGCACTGATGGCTCCTTTTAATGAACATTCCTCATATATTGATGTTGTAACAAACCTCATGGAACTTGGCATACATTTCCTTTGATGATTAAAAAATCTGGTTGTATCTGTTCAGTTCAAGATATTCCTTCTTTTTCAGGTCCCTGTTTCCAATTACCGCAATCCAATACTGGATTTGGCTGCCTATGACCAGCAAGGCAGGAAATTTGATAACTTCAGCTCTCTTAGTGTTGTGTGGGAATCCACAAATAAGGCCATTGCTCGTATTGAGCTGGAGCTGCCAACGGAGCTCACTCTGAAGGAAGAGGACAATGGTCAGAAGAAAATGCACGGTATGAGTGGGTTGAAATGAGCATTTCATTGTTTGAAGGTCAGGATTCAATCTGTTTGGCAATGTCTCGTCTTGATTAAAGAAACTACTGTAATCTGCAGTCATACTTCAGTTTAACATTAATGTGCATTTTTTAGCGTGTGCTATTAAAGAGAGGAGAAAAAAGGAGCCAAGTCCAATGCCTAGAACCTGTTTTGAGAAAGTTCTTGTCTGATGAGAACGATCCTAGAGGAACTGAGTGTATTTTTCATCTTTGTTGCATTCTAGGCTTGCAAACTGTGGTAGTTGACCGTGAGTTTGGAACTGCTGCCATCTCTGCCACTGCCACTGGATTCCAGCAGCCCCACCTGAAGGCAGCCAGAGCCAAAATACCGGTAACAGCGCCTGGGGGGGTTTGCCATTTCCCTGTGGTTAATGCCCAGTGTTCTGGTGGCTTTATTTCCTCCACACACAGCACTGTACAGATGAGGCAGCTCCCTGGTGGAGTCTGGTTCGTTCTGCAGAGGTTTGATACTGGTTCATGGTTTTCCTGCTTTCCTCTGCGCTAGGTGCTGCTATCCACATCAAATCTGTCCAGGTCCTTGGGAGTTTTTTAACTATCTGAGCAAGGGCATTACAGAGAAGTGTTTCAGTTGGTTTTGTTTTAGTTTAGGGTTTTTTAATGAATTGGTGAATCTCTGCTGCTTGTTCTTCACTAAAGCAGCCATGTGCTTTGTGCAGCCGTCACTGGGGAAAGAAAATGGGTTATTGCCCCTGCAAAGCTGGGTGGGAAAGTTCTGCATGAGCAAAGCAGAAGCTGACTGATTCCTCATATGGACCATATGTTCATCTGGGCTCTGACTAATGCTGTCTTTTTTTTCCTGAGAGACTCCTCTGTTGTACAGTGCCTGCCATAAGCCCAGGTTCTCATTTTTCAAGTCATTAGCCACTCCCTGAAATACCTAGTGTGTAGATACTCAACCTAGGGAAGAAAAACAGCAAAAGGTAGTGATGATGATCAAAGAGGGCAGGTATAAACAGATGGCAGTTTTTTATTTATGTCACTATTGTAAGCTGAATGTAAGGGCAGGTTTCAGCCTGTGGAATAACCTGACACGTGCAATAAGTTGCTCTTAAAATATTCTGCTTCCTAACTGGAATTTCTATTTAATCTTGTTAAACAAGATTTAAGTGGGTTTGAACTATGTGCAGTACCTTGAAAACAGACTTGAGGCAAAAAGAAAAATATGCAATGAGAGGTCACAGGATTTAACTCAAAACAGGTAGCAGATGGGCACCAGTAATGTGAAATACCCTGTGGGCGAGGTTCTTCTCAGCATGGCCCAGATGTGGCATCTCCTTAGTGGATTCTTTGAGAAGTGATCTTTTTTGCCACTTGGTTCTTGACTTTTCCGTAGGTTTCCACTCTTCTCCTGTTGGGAAGTGTGGTGTAGATGCATTTCCTCTGAAGAATTTGACTACAGCTTAGTGAGAATTACTGCAAAGACACAGTTACTTTGCTGCAGAAGTTATTTGAGATATTTGGTTGTGTTTATTTTTTTTTCTCTCTTAAAAATTGAACTGTAATATGAATATGTTCTACAGTCATTTTGTAGTTCACTGTGCTCTGCTTTGTTAAACCAATATTACATATTCTTTCTTACTCTTAGAAATAATTAGTAAAGTGAATGCTCTAAACTTTGCAGAGAACACTGGAGTTATCTTTAAATTTTGGAGGACTCTGGTAGCTGTAGATGCTAGTCCTTCTTCACTTTGTGGGCTCATAAGTTGTTTTTTTTCAAATGAGGTGACCTGGTTGCATTTTTCAAGTACATCAGCAATGGGCTGCTCTGTTCTGCTTTCAGACCTGCCCATTCTCCTTTCTTGCAGCCAAAAACACAAACAAAATTCTAGTAGAGGGATATTAAGATGTCTTGACTTGTTCCATGTTTAAGTGGAACACCCTATTATGTCATTAGGGAAAGATCACATCCTTTCTACATCAAGGAAATAATTCTGCTAATGAGGTGAAATGGGTACAGGGTAGTGACTTCCTCTAGAAACCTTTTTCCTTTTCTGAGCTAATATTGTTAGGAGTGAGTGATTAAACCTGCATTTGGTCCAGTGTTCATATACTTACATTTAAGGAAGAATTTCTCTTGGTGGCCTGCTGAGAAGAATCATGAAGAGATGAGTTAGAGCTAGAAAACTTTGTGTGTTTGCCTTATCATTCTGTATGAACTTGGGCCATAGCTCAGAGTTAATACCCTGTCTGTGCTTGTCAGACATCCTTCACTGATCCTGCAGTCCTGGGCCCTTGTCCTCTGCCTTGGCCAGGGGTGCAGAACAGACCAGCCCTGAGGATGCCCTTCCCTGTGCAGGATGACTGACTGAGCCCTCTGGATCTTGTGGGCATCATCCTCATCCTGTGCTCTCAGCTTTGGCTGCCTGCTTTAAACACCCTCCCTGCACACCCAGGACTCTGGCAGTGCTGTGCCTCTTCGCAGTAACTGCTGACATTGTTCTTGCAGCACGAAGCTGTGCTCCCAGGGCCTGCCACCATTGAACTGATGCTCGTGGAAGATGTGAAAGTGAGCCCCACTGGGCTCTCCATCTACAACCACCCTGACGTCCAGGTGAGGAGTTCTCTGCTGCTTTCCACCTGCAGGGAGGAAAACATCACACATTACAGAAGGTGTGGGAGGAGACAGCTCTACTAGAAAGATATAGTATTAATTCTGGATGCTTTTTTGGTTTTGCAGGCAGAACTTCTCATCCAACAAGGTTCTGGATATTTTTTCATTAATACCAGTGTGCCAAATATTGTAAGAGTGACACATGAGGAGACTCAAGGCATTGCTTTGGTGAGTGCAGTATTTTGTGGTTTTACACCTTTTTGGCAACCAGGTTATGGTTCTGCAGCTTCAGCACTCCTGGGCATTTTGCAGCAGGTGTGGATGGAGAGGCACTAGCTGCATTTTGGATGTGTTTGCCTGTCACAATTGTGCTTCAGGCAGGGGATCTTTGCAGGGCCCTTTCAGGTATGGTCTCAGGTACAGGAAATTGTTTCATTACAGCTGTGATGCACTTGTGTTCTCTGTATAAGATAAAAGCCAGTTCCAAGTACTGCACCCATTACAAGTTTGCAGTAAAATGTTCCTGATTTCACAAACACACCATGAAGAATAACATGACAGAATTATTCAGAAGCTGTGCAGAAGATTAATTGGTTTCCAAAGCAATACTGGAGTATTTGCTGTGGGCCAGTAGTTCTGAAGGCTTCACATTTTTCTATCCTATAGTGCTTTTCAGGGTATTTTTAATCACAGTATTGCATTGTGATTTTGTGAATTAATATCTATTCAGTAGTTTATTCTGATCTCAATGTGAAGTTTCTGATGCACTTTTCCACTAGAAGATGCCACTAAAGTGCAGGTATGCTTGACTCCATCAGGCTCAGGATATGAAATGCATTCTGCAGTGAGCACCAGTAAAACTGTGTGTTTGCATTGCTGCTTTCATAAGGCAAGAACTTGAAAGGAAACATGTTGCTCTAAAGAGTGGTTTTTATAAATGTATAATTTAGAGATTTGCCTTTTAAGAAGTATAAAAGTATAAAGTTAGTGAAATAACTAAGCTGGAAATAAAAAATATCAATAGAATTTGTGAAACATTTTGGTAGTCTGTAACTGTTAAAAGTGTGAGGTGAGAATATTTTTTCCAACTAGGCACAGAGGTGAGAAAAAAATAGAGGGGATTTTTGTACATAGTACACTGTTCAAACTCTTAATAGTTTTTTAGTCAGGTCTCCCTGATGGGTTTAAGTGATGTGCATGAGATAGGTTCAGTGCTCTCGTCTGGAATTCAGGAGTGGAGCAGTGACAGCAAGATAGGCTTTGTGAAGTGTAGGAAGAGATTTAACTGCCTGTCAGATTAAAGGAGAGAAAAGTCCACTTTAAACACATTTTTTTAAAACTGCAGCCCCACACACATTTGGCAGGTTGTTAGCCCTGTGTGCTGTGCTTGGGTTAAATCCCAATACCAGCCCTGAGTTTCTTTCTCCATGGAAGCAGCAGAATGGCCTGGGAAATCAGCAGACTCTGTCAGGCTGCTGCCATGGCAGGTGCCAGTGCAGCCAAGTTGACAGAGGATGAGTTGGCAGTAAACTCTTCTGAGAAACTAAATTCAAGTGATCTGGAGCAGTGATTCCTAGACTTTTCAGTGGGACTGCCAAGGAGAAATTCTGTACCTCTCCCTCTGGTTTTGACACAGCAGCTTCTCTGGGCATAGGTGGGTGGTAGCAGGGGAGGAGTGAAGAGTGGTCACCAGTGCAATATACCTGGATACTGGGAGCCACTGGACACCTAATGGGAGAGGAGAACAGCAGAGGTGGCTGAGACAGGAAGTGTTTTAAAAGTTGCAGTAGCCCTGCTTGCCCTTTTCCCTGTTTGCTTTCTCTGGTCTCCCAGCCCATCTGAGCTCCATTCCAGCTCCCTCCCCTGGCCACATCCCCTGCCCTGCTGCCCAGCCCCTGTATTAGCCACCCTCTCGGGGAGCTGCTGCTGTTCTGGAAGCTGACCTTTATTAAAACTTCACATCCCTTTCTATTTTGAGGCAGAAACAGGAGTAGTGCCCTCACAGAACAAAATGTCAGCTTTCCTCACTGCTCTGCTGCTGACTCCTGTGGTGCTGCTGGGCAGTGCTGAGAGCTCACTGAACTCTTTTGCACTGGGGAGCCTGGCCATCTCCCCTTGTTCAGAGTTCAGAGCACACAACAGGACACCCAACTTCACTGCTGTCCCTGGCCAAAGGGAGGAGAACAGAACAGGGATTGTCCTGAGGTCTGTGACAAGGTCAGGGAGTTGCAGGAGAACTGCAGAGCTGAAGTGAGCAAGGTGTGGGTGGCCTTGGGAGAGGGAACTTTGGGATGAGTTCTTAGTTGTGAGGGCTTGTGTTTGTGACCAGAGGTCTCTTTTTTCATTGTTCTATTCTCTTTATCTGTTAAGAAGTGTAACGTTCTCTTTCTTTAAAACTAATGGAATAATAGTTTTATTAAAGAAACACTCGATCTGTCAGTTGTCCTCTTACTTGCCAGGATCTACCATCAGGTTTTGGCTGCTCAGATGAAAAGCAGTGACAGTAGAGTACAAATCTTACAGGAAGCAATACCAGTGTTTTACAGGCATAATCTTTGTCCTTGATTTTTTTTTTTCCTTATCACTTTGGTTTTCACTCTGTTAAGAAAAGTTTTGTTGCTCTAAATGATTTGTATGTTTTTTCTCCTGATGGTGGGAGAGTAAGAATGCCAGACTGTTCCAGATGAAGAGCTCTTAATTCACTTAGTGCCTGGGGGCTGTTTGCACTAGCTCAGTAGCGTGACACTTTTTACGTACATTCTACAGCTTGATTTTTATTTTGGTGGAAGAATTCTCTGTGTCTAAGCTTGGAGATTTCTGCATCCAACTGCTTCTGCCTTGAAAGTGATACAAATTTATCCTGTGAACAACAGACAAAAGAAGTGCTATAATGCAGTTTTCTTTTGGCATTGCAGGTGCAGCCTCTGCTCCCAGGATCAGTGACTGTAATGATTCATGACCTGTGTCTGGCTTTCCCTGCCCCAGCTGAAGCTGAAATTCATGTATCTGATATCCAGGAATTGTACGTGCGAGTTGTTGACAAGGTCAGTGCCTTGGAAGCAGCATTAGGAGCTGATCCAGCCTGCCCTGACTCCCTGTGCTGGTCCTGAACACAGAGATCAGATGTGGACAAGATGCTACAACAGAGAAACAACTACAACCTCCCTGTGTCTGTTTCTTCCTCCCAAATTTATCCCTTTAGGTTATAAGTGTCTCAGAGTATCAGGTATCTGTTCATGTTCTGTGTGGCAGCAATCTCAACTTTTACATTTACACAGCAATATTATTCCATAATTTATATGAACATGGTCATTTACATTTCCTCCTGTTTAAAGTGCATGTGAGCAATTCTTTTAGGAGTAGGTTTTGCCCCAAGGTAATTTTCCATATGTTAGGTTTTAAAACTGAACAGAGAAAAGTCCAGCTCATTGCTCTTGCCAGCTTGGGTGCGCCTTAAACAAAAGAAGTGTTGATATTTCTGGATGTTTTAATTACGCCCTTGCCAGCTGAAGGACCTGAGTTCATTCATTTCATCTGACACTAACTCTAGCTGGCAGGGATTAGTCTTTAAAATTAGTGCTAGTCTAACCTTGGGGCTCTATCTCCACTACCCTACTACAAGTGTAATGCAAAATAAAGTGAAAATGTTTATGCTAATAAATAAGAGTGGTTTGAATGCAGAATGACTGGATGTGTCTGTTTCAGGTGGAGATTGGAAAAACAGTTAAGGCTTTTGTCAGAGTTCTGGATGATTCAAAGAAACCTTTTCCAGCAAAATACTTCCCTGTCATGGATCTCAGTCTCAGAGCAGCATCTCAGCTTGTCTCACTTGTGTAAGTTAATGGATTTTTAAAATTAATCTGTGAATAACAATTGGCAAAAAATGAATAAAGGTATTAGGTTAAAGGCACGATAATACACAGTGGCTGAGATTCTATTTATTTTATTTTTGTGAAGTCTTAATTACCTGGTAAAAGGTTAAAGGTTATAATTTTTGAGGGAAATTGCCTGAACTAACCTGAAATAGTCTGAATGTTACTGGCTGATGAATGAGACTGAATTCCTCCAGTGATGACTGATGAAGCTTTGTGCATCTTGGAAGAAGTGACTTGGCAAATAATGTCAGGTGAAGAGTGCCGTGTGAAGGCACATCTGATGTTATCAAACTCATTGTGTCTGTTACTTGTTTCGTTTTCATTATATTGTATTGTAACATTTCATTAATGTTACAATAAAGGGTAGGTTGCAAAGAGCCATCATGTGCGAAAATGTGATCATTTCCTTCACTTTGCTTCAGACAGAGTCACTTTGCCTTGTGGTAAAACTGCTGGACACTAAATGAGCCCTTTGTTTTGCTATTTGTAATTTACTCAGTAATTTATTATCTCTTGAATGGATTTCTTTGCAGCCCCCTGAGGGAGGCTCTGGATGACCACACTGCTGCTTTCCTGGTGCGTGGGATGACCATTGGGCAGACGAGCCTGATGGCAACTGTGGCTGACAGAAGAGGACAGAGAATCAACTCTGCTCCACAGCAGATTGAAGTAAATAATTTCAGATAAGATACATCATGCATAAATAAAGTCTGTGCTACAATGGAACAGGAATACATAAATTATGGTTACAGTATGGTAATCAATTTGCCATAAAATTCATTCTGTCTGGAAGCTGACCTGATGCCAGTCAGATTTCAGTGTTGTTTAACTGCATATAATGAGTTAAATTTCTGCATGCTCAATTTAATGTGATTAAGCAACTAAAGACTCAGTTTTACACTTGTACTGTTTTGTGGCATAATTTATCTGACTGAAGGATCCTGAACACAGGTATTCATATATCTGTTTTTAGGTCTTTCCCCCATTTAGGCTACTGCCAAGGAAAGTGACGCTAATTATTGGGGCCATGATTCAGGTGAGGCATCTTACATATTTTCTTTACTTTGTAATTTCTGTTGTAAAATGAATCTTCATAACTGTATTTTCAGCAGTAGATACTCAACTTGACATTTATCTGCATTCACACTGGCAGGATTGGTGGAGAGGGACTTTGGGCAAAGGCCTGGAGTGACAGGACACAGGGAGTGGTTTCAACCCCTGCACAGGGCAGGGTCACGTGGGATATTGGGAAGCAATTGATGCCTGTGAGGGTGGGGAGACCCTGGCACAGGGTGCCCAGAGAAGCTGTGGCTGCTCCTGGATCCCTGCAGGTGTCCAAGGCCAGGCTGGACAGGGCGTGGAGCACCCTGGGATAGTGGAAGGTGTCTCTGCCCATGGAACGAGGAGTTTTGAGGTCCCTCCCAACCAAACGCATTGTGTTTCTGTGATGAACACTCCCATGAACAAGAACAGTGTCTCATTCTTGAGCCAGCTTCTGTTTGGCTCTATTGCTGCATCAAAGGATTTGTATTTGCTTTTGTCATTTGGGTGTCAGCTTTTCTGGTGTTAAAATACCAGCACAGCATGAGTAAATCTGCCAGCTCCATGAAGTTAGGCATAGTGGGTTTGTTGTACATACTGAAACAGAGAGCAGAGCTCTGCACCAGGGTGCTGAGGAGAAGGGGAGGTAAAGTTTACTGAAACTTTCTGGAGTGGAGGCGGCATCACCCTGTGACACTCTGTGAGGCACAGGGTTCACTTGTGTGCTCAGCTCACGCATTTCCAGGCTGACATCCTGCTAGCACCAGGGGGAATAGTCCTGGAGCTGTCCTGGGAAGGTGCAGGCAGCACTGAAGTCACTGTGGTGCTGAGCAGGGAGGGTGTGCCCTGTAGTGGTGACCAGAAGAACTATCTGAAGGGTTCATGTGCTGTTCTGTGTGCTGTTTGACAGATCACTGCTGAGGGAGGCCCTCAGCCTCTCTCCAACATCATTTTCTCCATTGACAACGAGCACATTGCAGCAGTGAACAGCTCTGGGCTGGTCAGAGGAGTGGCCATTGGCAGTGGGGTGGTGACAGGAGTGCTGCAGGCTGTTGATGCAGAGACAGAGAAGCTTGTGGCCGTGTCCCAGGTAATGTTTGTTGTGCTGTTGGGGGCTGAAAGGGCCTCTCTGACTCATGGCTTTGGCTCTGAAAGGGGGCACAGAGTCTTCATGCATGAGCAGTGTTACCTCATGCACTTCTCTGCTTTCCTGAAGATGAAAACTCAAGAGTTCCTTCTTCCTGGCCTGTGAACTTACACAGGTGTTGGCACAGGTAGTACTTTGAACAGGTGGGTAAATCTTGCCTTGAACCAGAGTCTCACAGATAACCAGGGAGGCTTTTTGACCAGTCTGATATCTTCAGGATTGGTTAGTGCATCTAGAAAAGTCCACCTAAAGAAGCCTTTCTAGCACACCACAAGGTTGTCGTTGTGTGCATTCCCTCTTAGGTCAGGGGGGTCCAGAAGGCAGCTCTTGCTGAAAAAAAACCACACATTGTCTCCTAAGCTGCAGCAGCCTGTGTAGAACACTGTCACCCCTTGTTGTGGTCTGAACCCATCTGTGAGGTGCAAGCAGTGAATCCCTGATATTCCCTCAGAATCTGTGTCCTTAGATTTTCCTGCAGCTGAGTGTGAGGGAGGTGGGCAGGCCTGCAAGGGAGCACAAGTCCTTGCAGGACTTGCATGAGACTCAGAGCAACAGAACTGGGGCCGGATCTTATGACTTCTTCCTTTGAGCTCAGGGCAGCACAGCTGCTGTGAACCACAAAGCTCTGCTGCTTGAAAGGTGTCAGCACAGTCCAGAAAGACACAAAGGAGACCCCATCTCTTGATCAGTGAATTTTAATTCTCTTTGCTATGGGCAGGTGTTTGGTTTGCATGCTGGCATTACCTAAGCAGGCTGGTTTCTCTCTTTCCAGATGCCAGTTTATGTCATGGGCATCACCAGCACTCAGACTCCTTTCTCCTTTGGCAATGCTGTGCCGGGGTTAACGTTCCACTGGTCTGTCACCAAGAGGGACACTCTGGATGTCAGGACAAGGCACAGTGAGGTAAAGTGCGTGTGTTTGTGTAGAAAAAAACCACACATTGTCTCCTAAGCTGCAGCAGCCTGTGTAGAACACTGTCACCCCTTGTTGTGGTCTGAACCCATCTGTGAGGTGCAAGCAGTGAATCCCTGATATTCCCTCAGAATCTGTGTCCTTAGATTTTCCTGCAGCTGAGTGTGAGGGAGGTGGGCAGGCCTGCAAGGGAGCACAAGTCCTTGCAGGACTTGCATGAGACTCAGAGCAACAGAACTGGGGCTGGATCTTATGACTTCTTCCTTTGAGCTCAGGGCAGCACAGCTGCTGTGAACCACAAAGCTCTGCTGCTTGAAAGGTGTCAGCACAGTCCAGAAAGACACAAAGTGAGTTTTTTTAAAAAATAAAATATCAAGAAATCTCTGCTTTTTAATGTATGGGCAGCAGTCTGCCCTAATGATGTGACAGGAGGCAAAATGAACTTGAAAGGTCAGTGTGCTGCCCTGTGAGGCCCAGGTCTGACCTTTCCTCCCCAGTATATAGCAGGAATAAAATCTATCAGGAGTGCCTGGATATATGAAGAGGATATATCAGAGTCAAACATCATCCTTTTATTCTCAGTTGTCCCATTTAGTGCTCTACAATCCTCATTTCATTCTGACTGCTCCATGTCTTCCTTTACCCCTGGATTTCTTCATCCCTCTACTGCTGGGGCCCCCTGTGATCTTGTATGCTGCTGTCTGTCAGCTCCATCATTCATGTCATCAGTAATTTTGAACAGATTTTTTTTCAATTTAGGGGGCATTTTTAAATGCTTATCAATCAAAATTTAATCCTTTTTAGTTTTCTACAGTCCTGCTGAATTTGGCCATCTGTGTTTCCTCTGACAAGTCATGCTAATCACACAGCAGCAGTGATTAGATAATGGCAAAATAGTGTCTATAGAGCCTGAAAGTGAAATCTGGTTTCTGTTTGACAAGTGCTTACAGTGTCTTCCCTTCCTCCTTCCCAGGACAAGGTGGAAGTTGAGGTGGTACAGCTGACAGCTGTGAGAATTCGGGCACCCATCACACGAATGAAAGCTGGTACTCAGGTGAGCTGGTTTGGGATTGGCTTTTGTCACCTTCACGTATTGGAACTGCAGCTTGTGCTCACTGCTGTCACATCGTCTGGTGGCAGCACTGCTGCTCTGAGAGGAGCCATTTTCTTCATGAGAGACCCCATCTCTTGATCAGTGAATTTTAATTCTCTTTGCTATGGGCAGGTGTTTGGTTTGCATGCTGGCATTACCTAAGCAGGCTGGTTTCTCTCTTTCCAGATGCCAGTTTATGTCATGGGCATCACCAGCACTCAGACTCCTTTCTCCTTTGGCAATGCTGTGCCGGGGTTAACGTTCCACTGGTCTGTCACCAAGAGGGACACTCTGGATGTCAGGACAAGGCACAGTGAGGTAAAGTGCGTGTGTTTGTGTAGTGCATGTGTGTGCAGCTTGGGAAAAGGAAATGGCCACATCAGGGCAACGCAGGGAATATTGCTGCCTCCACTGCCTCAAAATCCAGGATCAGTTGTCAGCACCTCGGTGCCAGTGTCTGGGCTTTCCATGAGTCAAACTTTAATCCCTTTCTCCTGTCCAAGGCTGCTTTTCAGCTTCCTGCAAACTACAACTTTGCAGTGGATGTTTATGGCAGAGTAAAGGGAAGAACAGGCCTGAAAGTTGTAGTGAAGGTCCTTGATGCTGCAGCCAACCAGTTCCACAACATGGCAAGAGAACTGTCCGATGAAATCCAGATTCAGGTAGGATGATTTTCTACACAGGTCGTGTTGAAGTATCTCCTTCAGAACTGGACTGAAGTCTGTATTTGAAATCAGGAATTTGAAATGCAGGAGTAGCCTTTACTCTTGTTTGTATAATGTTCCTCATTGGGGCTCATTCAGTTCACGGGCTCATGGCAGCAGGGGGAATCTAAAAGTAACTCAGGTGAATGTGGGGTTCCCAACACCTTTTCCTTTGAGAAATCTTATGTTTTCATGCTGAAGAAAATTCTTGAACTTACTGCAAGCCAGTTTAGCCATAACCCTGGAAATAAATACTCTTAGAATAACTTGTAGAAGATACTGGCTCTCCTATTCGCACATATTCGTGTTCAGTTGTCTTATTTTACCATATGTATTATACAAGATAAGAAAGAGAGTTACAGCTCTGTTTGTGTTTGTTTGTTTGTTTTGAAGATTAAATAAATAAATTACTGTCTGCACACAACAGTGGGCCAAAATGCTTCTTACTTTCCAGGTGTTTGAAAAACTTCATCTAGTCACTCCAGAGGCAGAAGCAGAGCAGATCCTCATGTCGCCAAATTCCTTTATTAAACTTCTGACCAACAGGTCAGTGCTCAGTTTCCATATTGTGGTTTGTGTCACCTGTTTGTCGCAGCCATAGGGCAGTTGTGTTTAAGGGAGCTGTTTCAGTCTCTCAGTAGGTCTGTTCATCCATTTAATACACAACTTACCTGCTGGTTCATGGTATCTTACTGTTCTCTTGGGTTTTGTCAAATCTTGTATTAGATTGTAGCTGGAAAATTCATTCAATATTGGGAACTTTCAGATCTGTTTTTTAAAAGAAGCTGAGCCAGTTAAAGCAGTATCCTGCTGCCTGCTTCCTGTAGAGGTTTTGATGGGTGATTGAGGCTTTGTGGAATATAATTCTGTGTATTTTGCACACAGAGGTTATGGCTGGATTTTCAGATTAAAATGTCATTTCCAAATGAGAAATTCTTTTTACATAATCTGTTTTCAAAGACTGACATTTTAGACTCACACCAGGCTTGAAATGTAGTTTTCCCAGCATAATAGTGGTCACATAGAGACAGTAGGACACACACTGAGGGCAAAGCTTTAGAGGCATTTACATTTAAGGGTGAGAGAACCCTTAGTTTCATGGAATCACAGAATGGTTTGTATTGGAAGAGACCCTAAATAAGTTTTTACACATTTAAGGGGTTCCTTTCTTTCTGTTTTGCTTCAGGGACCGAGTGGCCTCCCTAAGTTACCGTGTCCTGGATGGGCCAGACAAAGTCCCGGTAGTGAAAATCGATGAGAGAGGATTCCTCGTCTCTGGGTCTGTCATCGGATCCTCAACCATTGAAGTGATTTCACAAGAGCTGTTTGGCATCAACCAGACCATCATAGCTGCTGTTAAGGTACTGTCAGCTCCCTTCCTTTGCAGTTTCCTCAAGTACATCTTCACTGCTGCAGGGATTGTTGGCTGCACTTCTTGATTTTCACTTCTGAAAAATGAGCAGTGTAGGAGTTAACAGTTCTGAGCTTTGAACCGTGGGACACCAGGGAATGTAAGCCCATCATCTCTGTTCAAAAAATCCTTGAGCCAAGAACTTTCTGCATCTGGCAGCATGAGCCTTGAGATACCCACTGCTCCCCTTCCTCCTATCTCTTTTTACTGTCAGCATCTTCCCTCTGTCCCAGCTAAAGGAGAAAAATGTACAGTTGAGTGTTTTAAGTTATTTCTAAGTTTAACTCCTGTAATCACTGTGAAGGGGCTTGGTGGATTTTTTTAATTTGAATTTTGGTATTTCTCATGATGTTCAGTTTTGCCAGTAGGACATGGTGTGGATCTGTCCTCCGGGGTGGGGAATGAAATAGCAAATGGGGGCCCAGTGTCACTAAAGCCACCTCTGCTGTGAGGTCGTGGCAGTGAATTCTCCAGCTCTGTTACTGATGACCTTGTTTCTTCCCTTTAGCAAGTGAAAGATGTCTGATGAGTTTGGGGTGGCTCAAATGGCATTTAGTCAGCGCCCAGTGGGACTGAAGTCAGATCCCCCTGTGAGTTTGTCCTGTACACAGGATGGTGATACAAAGCTCTCTGTAGTAGAACCCATCTCAGTTCAGCACCTTGTACAGCTCATTTGTTTTCCTGTACTCACTACAGCTGTGCCTCGATGGAAATGATATTTTTAACCTCGTGAGGTAACACAGTTCATTTTATGGCTGAAGAGCTGAGAGAGCTTGAGAGGTTTTGCTGAAGGTCATGTCAGAAAACTTGTGACAGAGCTGGAGATGAGCTTGAATCTATTGTGTCATTCTAAGGCTCTCTCCTTCACTTTGTCCTTCTTTCATAAGGTCTGGTGTTTTCTGTTTACAAGTGTACACAATTAAGAACCAAACTGCTTGCACCAGCATCACTTGACACTTAGACCTTGAACTCAGCTCAAGGAAGGGCTCTTGCATAAGCCCGGCAGGGTGGGGGAAGAAGGAGTGACAGTGAGCTTAGCGTGGGGCCAAGCTCAGCACTTGCCTGGACCTGCTGCACTCAGTATTTTATTTTATTTTTTATTGAATTAAAAAAAAATATATCAAAACCTGAGATGCTTTAACAGTAAAAGGCTGTTTTCATCAATATTAAATTTAGCAGTTGTCCCTTGTGGGACAGTTCCTAAGATTTTAAAGTAAAGCAAGCTTGATAATCTGTTAGGGAAATGGGGTTTTTGTTGGCTTGTAACCACAGCTTGTTGGGCAGCTATCTGTATGCACAGAGATTTTAACTGATGAAACCAGCCTGTGGAGCAGACAGTGGGATATACTGATGTTACAGCCACTTTTTTTTTTTTTTTTTTTTTTTTTTTTTTAAAGGATTCACCAAAGATGTATTTTGCTTGAGGCCAAATTTGTCCTTTCCTTTTTAAGTTCTGACATGTACATTTTCAGATGGCAGAGTTTTACGTTTTAGCTGAGCCTCTTAGGTCAGGAAAATAAAGGGAATTTTCTACAAGATAAGCTTGAGGCCTTCTTTTAGAATTGTTTTCTCAATATATTTGAGGGGTTTTGCCTCCTCTGTCCATATTTATTTTCCAACAGCTTTAACAAAAAGAGCAGATATAGTTATTTTTGTTGGGTAATTTTGCTCTTTAACCTAGGTAAGTTAATCAAAAATAGTAATATGCTGTTTAAAAGCCAAAAGATTAGGTTGTCAAGTCTTTGTCTTCAGAAAACCTTTCTTGACTGGAGTGTTACTGCAGAAATGTGGGGGTGTGCACATACGGTTAATGGAGCAGCTCTCCTGAGAAGTTCGGAGCAGTTCCAACTTCTGTCTTGGCTGAGGGGAGGCACTGAGGGAACTGAGCTCAGCCTGCTGAGCCCCAGGGTTTGTCAGCTGCCAGCTCTGCCTGGAACAGCTTGGCTTTCACCTGCTGCAGGGTAGCTGGGCAACAGTGACTATTCCATCCCCTTGCATTGTGAGTTACCCTTCTAATACCTGGGCAATGAATTGCACCTTTTATTTCAGGAATTACTAGGAGACAGGTCATGGGGCCACTTCTTCTCTTGCATATCCAGGGAGTCCTAACAGTTTTGAGTTGATAGGATAGTAATGTGTTCTCTGAAGTCTGGTGTGATGTATGTTTCTGCATGGTTATTGCTTGTTTCAGTTCCCAGTGGTACTAGAAAAAAAGGACTAAGAAATGTCAGCTGTGAGGGTACAAAGCAGACAGAGCCAGGCTTTTCTCAGCCATGACAGGGTGAGGGGAGCACACAGGAACCACAGTGTGAACATGGGACAGCACTTTTTACTGGGGTGGCTGTTGAGCACAGAGTGCAGGAGGCTGTGGAGTCTCCATCCGAGGAGATGCCCAGCGGCTGCCTGCGCGTGGTCCTGGTCAGCTGGCCCTGGGTAACCCAGCTTGAGGTGGGGGCTGGACTGGACAGTGTCAGAGGCTCCTGTCAGCCTGTGGAATGGACATACTGATAACAACAGCTTCATGTGTTAGTCCTGGCATATGGCTAAATGCAAATCACTTATAAAGGCAGCTCTGGATATTTACTTAAAAAGAACTCTTTCAGATTATTTTTATAGGGGCATCATAAAAAGCAATTTAACTTTCCTTCTCACTGCTGATGTTTTTCCAGGTCTGCCCCATCTCCTACCTCAGGATCTCCATGAGGCCTGTTCTGCTGACCCAGAACAAGGAGGCACTGCAAGCCCTGCCCCTGGGTGTGACGCTGACATTTACAGTCCATTTCCACGATAACTCTGGGGATACTTTCCATTCACACAATGCTGTGCTCAACTTTGCCACCAACAGGTAGGTGTCTGTCACGGGTGGCAATTACAGAGAGCAAAAATAGGCCAGACTCACAGAACAAAGATGGTTCCAGAGATACCAAGTGAACGTGCAGCTTGGGCTGGGATTAGCAAAGGAAGGGTTTGTCTCTGTGGCCTTCAGAGGCAGTGGCAGGAAGGAGAGTTGCATTTAGCAATAGATATTCCCTAGCCATGGAAAGATGCCCAGATAAGCATGGTCCCAGCAGGGCCTGCAGGAGCTGTGCTCTGCTCTGGGTGACTCTGAATCATCCCCCTGCATGCAGCAGTGGCCCAGAGAAGCAACTGATCCATCAGCATCTGCTTCTCCCAGTGCTGTGTTCCACTGACTCACTGAGGACTTATGTAAGGTGGGGAATGTTCTGGATCAGGGGCTGTCTCCTCAGATAGGCTTGTGCAACCTTCCCACAGAGGGGACAAGCCTCAAAAGGCCTTTGGTCTCTGCCTCACAGAATAAATGTTGTGAAGCAGCCTCCTGTGCTCGTCAGTAACATACCACTAATGCTGTTACTGAAACACGGTTTGTTTTCTGCAGAGCACCTTGCTGAATTTGGGTGAATACCAGAACTGGCAATCCAATGGCATTATGTCTGGGAAGTTGCATATTGGTGTTCAGATTTCTTGGCTTCCTAACTCCCTTGAGAAAAGGGAAAAGAGACAGATTATGTCATTCTAAAGCTCTACAATTCTCACAATTAAGAAGCAGTTTTCATGCATAATTACAATCTCGGTATTTCCTCAGCATAGTGGTGAACTGAGAACTGTAATTTGTCTCAGTAGCATCTAAATAATTTTTATAATTTCCTTACTTTGCTGGACTTCATCAGATGACTGTTCCTGAAAACAAGCAGTCAGCCAGCTGAAGGGTTTGATACCTCTCCTGTTGGACAGACAATGCCATTGCCAAGCCTTCCCTCATGCAGCAGCACTTGTGTTTGTGTGCAGAGACGACTTCGTGCAGATCGCCAAGGGAGCCGCCAACAACACCTTTGTGGTCAGGACTGTGAACGTGGGGCTGACCCTGCTCAGGGTGTGGGATGCGGAGCACAGTGGCACTGCAGACTACATCCCACTGCCTGTGCAGCATGCCATCTTCCCAGAGCTCCCAGACGTGGTGGTGGGGGATGTCCTGTGCCTGAGGACCTTGCTGACAGTCCAGGAAGGTGAGTGGCCTCCGGCTGTGTGGGTTAGCGGCTGTTCCATGGGACACCAGTCTCAGCAAAACTAAATGCATAATTTACTGTGTTTGCTCAGAATCAAATGTCACTGTTCTTGTTCATGATAAAAATAGGTTTGATCAACTCCTCTAATTTTAATTGCACCATGCAATATGTCTCTTGTTTTGAATTCCTGAGCATCACACTTCAGGCATTTCTATTCCATTAGCTGGGAAGGCTTGGTTCTGTGGGACTCCTGCAGAGTCAGGCCTGCCGTCACTCACTGTGTTTGACTGTTGGTATTACTGGGCTCGTGCCAGAGTGACTGCTGGGCAGTGGCACTCTCAGACACCAGAGTGGTTCCTGGGCACAGGAGGGGTGTGCCCTGCCTGGCAGTGGCACTCTCAGACACCAGTGCCCAGGAAATGCAGCAGGGTGTGAGCCGTGCTCCCGTGGTGTTTTCCAGGCTTGCCAGGTGTGTGGAGCTCCTCCTCAAGTGCTCTTCTCATGGACTCCAAGACTGGTGTGGCCCTGGCAAGGGACTCTGGGGTAGTCACTGTTTACTATGAGATCCCTGGGTTACTGAAAACCTACAGAGAGGTGAGGCACTGTTCTGGTCCTGCTGAGATTGGTTTGTTTGGGGTGGACCTCACCAAACTGTGTTCTGTGGAATTTTTTTTTGTTACAAATATTTAGAAATGTTCTTTTAGAAATGCAGATGGTTGGGAAGTATTTGGTATGTGGCCAAAAACATAATGTTTTTTTAAAACATCTGTGCTAAGGAGGAAAATGCAGCATATTTCACCTTTGCTGTTCTTATATTGAACATTTTGATTCCTTTGTTGGCTAAGTTGTTTCCAGGTGCTAACCAATTTTTGAGTGTGGCTGCTGTTATGAATGAAACCTCAATGCAGGATGAGATGCCAGCAAGAACTTGCTCAGGTGTTGTGCCATGCATCACTGATCAGAAGTATTTCATTAAATTATTTTGTTTATCTGCTATGCAGTCCTACTGTTGACACAATTCACTGCATCAACCAGCATAAGCACTAGACATTCTTTTTAAATTAAATTTAGACATAGAACTTTATGCATATTAACTTCTGGGGGTTGGGTAGGAAGACAAAATGTTTTTGCTAGCTTAAATTGCTTGGAAAGGCAGTTTCTAATATTAGAGAAATGTGGGATTTCAAAGAAAAACATCACCTCGTGGAGTCCATCACAGCCAATCCAGTCTGGGTTTGCCTTAATTTTTATTTGTTGAAGCACTTTTTGGTAACAATGTGCTTCATCCTTTTTTCAGATCTTGATTAATGCACCTCAGAGGACCACAGCAATGCATGTCAGTGGCATGCAGACAAGCTTGCAGGGAGTGGCAGCCTCAAAAGTCATAGTTTCAATTGGGGAAACAAACAAAAATTTGAAAGGTATGATTAAAAACTATTTATGCTGATGGTTTATTGTGTGTTTATGGATTCATGATGCTTTGGTTTGTGTTATGGGGTTTTTTTTTGTTGTTTAAGAGTAACAAGATCCCCAGGAACCTCAAATGCCTTTCTAGAGTCCCAGGAGCTCTAGGAGCCAGGGGATGGAATTTGGAAGGTGTTCTGGAGCACTAGTAAATTTCACAACTAACAAAATCAGTAGATTTCAATGGAGGTACCATTTTTGATCATATAAACAACAGTTAATGGGCAATCAGCTAATTGCTTGTGTGTTTAATTGCAGTTGCCTTCTTGGAGTTGTTACATTTTCTTACTTAGTTACAATCCTTAAATCTTTACAGAACTTGTCACCAGTCAGAATCAGTACAAAGATTAACCATGGTATTGTGTCCTCTATTCAGTGTGCTGTATTTTGTGTGATTATAGATACCTTTAGCTTCTAGCTTAACAATTAGCACTTCTACCAATAGTTTTTTATTTTGCCTTATGTAAATTATTAGCCTACCAAATATCATCTCACCAGATACTAAAATCTAACTTGAGGCTCCCAGGATCATCGTGTAAGTTATTCAAGAGACATCTGAGCAGAAAATTCTCTGCAGCTTATTCTTTCCTGTAAATAAATTATTCCTGTAAAGAAAACCCCATAACATACAAAATTTTCATTGCTGTCTCTTTGGGATTAGACCCTGAGCAAGGACAGCTGTCTGTGATTTCCAATGATTTTAATATCCTCTTACCTTGTGAAACTATTTCAGAAGGTGGTAGAATAAGCCAATACTACAAATCATGATTTTGCTTTTAATTAATTCAACTTAATTAGTTACAATTTTATTTTGTAATGAATTAGAGATGAATTGTTTCCTTCCTCCTAGGGGAGTGTTCACCTGCTCAGACTGAAGCCATTGCTGAGTTACAGCCCCAGTCCATTATCAGTTGCCATCTTGATTTCAACAGTGATGCCTTTGACTTCCCAGCACAGGATATTTTTGTGGCAGAGCCTGGATTTGATGCAGTTTCAGGTAAGGTGTGACAAGATGCTGTGCTGCAGACAAACACAAGCCCTTTGGTCCAGCAGATTCCCCAGAATCCCAGCATCATGGGTTGGGTTGGAGGGACCTCAAAGCCCATCCAGTGCCACCCCTGCCATGGCAGGGACACTTTCCGCTGTCCCAGGTTGCTCTAAATTCCCATCCTGGCCTGGGACACTTCCAGGGATCCACAGCTGCTCTGGGCACCCTGTGCCAGGGCCTGCCCACCCTCACAGGAAAGGATTTCTTCTTAACATCCAATATAAACCTCCTCTTTTTCCTTCTGAAGCCTCTGGGCTTTGCTGTGTAGGAGCTCAGGCCTCAGTGAGTTGCTCCCATGAACACTTCCTGTTTCAGTGGTTTTTCTGCCTGTGACAAAATCCTGTGTTGGTTTTCAGAGAAAGCCAGAAGTCAGTGGTGACCCACTTCATGTTTTGTAGGAAGTGAAAGAAGCAAAGGAGGACTCAGGTGACAAGTATTCCAGAAGTGGAATGTACCCCTGCCAAAACGTCATGAACTGGGTCTTAAAATGGGGGGAAATTGCCAGACACTGTGGAGGTGGAAATAAATTTGTCAAGTCTACAAAGTGTAGAAAGTTTTGAAAGTCTAACATGATTTAGAACAGCACCAAACCACTGTGGATTTTACTTAAAGAACATTACTTATCTTTTAGATTCATCCCTGCAGCCATTGTGTAAACCCCTATTCTGCCCCGCATATGCCTGTTTTACTTAGCTAGGGGAAGAAAATAAGGGCAAAACATGCACCTGGCAAGTTCTCCTTCTTACTGATGCTTTTTATCTTCTATTCTCTGGGAAGTTTTTACTACCTTTACTGCTAATAACAGATTAATTGGTCCTATGTGAGACTAGAAACATGGTGAATATATAACTTTGAAAGGATCTTTTATAAATAAACTACATCTTCACAGACTTGATGATGGTGATGGTAGTGGCTAAAATTTTAACACTAGTTGAAAAGAATATGAAATAGGATTTTCAATCTTGTTTTCAGTAAAGCTTTTCAGTGTTAGTGTAAGTGTTATGTTCAAAGTGGAACGGCATATTAGAATAAAATGTGACTGGAAGTTACCAGCATAATACTTTTTTTCATGATGTTCAGTTTGGGACAAGGAATAATTCTGTAACTGTAGTGCTGGGATTGTGATGTTTGACTCCACAGACACACTGTCCCAGTCCATCTGTGCACTCCTCATCACTGCTGGTTGAGCTTTGCCGCCTTTTCTAGCTGTTCTCTGAAGATGTCCCAGCAATCTCGCTGTGCATGGAGAAAAACCCTCAAAGGTGAGCAGCTAACAGCCCAAGTGCCTTGTTCCTGCAGGACACTACACGTGCTCCATCAGGATGCACAGCCTCACTGACAAGCAGCTGAAGCACCTGAGCAGGAGCAAGGCCACGCTGCGGGTGACGGCGGCGGTGCGGGGCAGCGCGGGGGCCGGGCAGCAGCTGGGCACGGAGGTGCCCTTCAACCGCTGGTTCTACGCTGACCAGGCTGAGATGCTGCTCAGCAACCAGGACGTGAGCTCCGTGCTGAAGATCTTTGGTGCCAGTGAAGTCCTGGATAGCCTGGAGGTGAGTGTGTTCCCAGGGAGCATCTCAGGGCAGCTGAAAGCATTCTGAGCTGTCACATGCAGCTTCCTAATGCACGGCACTCCCTGCCATCTTTACCGTCTTTACAAGATTTGTTCCTGAGATGATTTGGAAATGCTCATCTTGGAATGATGATTCTTGCTCAGTTTTCACTTCTCACAGGATCCCAGAATAGTTTGGGTTGGCAGGGACCCTAAAGCTCATCCTGTTCCAATGCATTGCCATGGGATGCCACTCACTCACTGGGTTGCTCAGGGGCCCATCCAGCCTGGTCCTGGCTTTGGGGTAGTACAGGTGTGTCAGGCTCACCTGGGCATACAGCCTGGCACGTGGGAACCGTGGGTCAGGAAGCAAAAACCTGCTTGAGCCCTGTGGTGGGGGAGTCGTGCCCAAGTATGTGACTGACTGCCCGTAGCAGACACAGCCCACTGAGGGTCTGTGGGTTTTGGCTGTGTGGGGTTAGCCCAGACCTGTGGAAGGGGCAGGTGAGAGGGGGCACCCTTGGCAGTAGGCAGGGCGAAATGCTGCCGGTGTCACTGTAAGGGTACACCTGACTCCTCTGGAGGGGGGAATTGCTCAGTGTTTCTGTGGAATCCCCCACTGCTGGCAGCTGGCCTGGAAGAGGAGCTGTGCTGTGCTGTCCCAGCAGTCTGTTCCAGGTTGGATGTTCCTTGTGCAGGTGAAATGCGAGTCCCCGGCAGTGAAGGTGCTGGAGAAGGAGAAGTCCTATGGGCTGCCCAGTTACGTGGTGTACACTGTGAGCCTGGCTGATCCCAGAGTTCCCAGCCAGGGCTCCCTGTCCACCACTCTGACTGTCTCCAGTCCCATGACAGACCAGTCCATCACCATCCCAGTGACAGTGATCTACCTGACTGACAGAACCACTGCACCCATGAGATGTAAGTTTAGCTCTGCGCTCCATATGCCAGCAGGAGCCTTTAGCTTCTCTGATGTTTATGAGGTTAACTCTTAAAGCACTTTGGAGAAGATGCTCCTTTTAATTCAATATTGCCTCCTCTTAATCAATTCTGCAGATGAAGCCACTCTCTTCCAGCAGTTTGTTGAATCTTACCAGGTGATGATCTTCACACTCTTTGCACTCCTAGCAGGGACAGCTGTTATGATCATAGGTAAGAGAAGGAAAGATTGCACAATAATTTTTTCCATAGCTTCTTACAGTGTGTTAGCTGTAAGATAAAAAGGAATGATTGCCAAGTGAAATTATTTTGGTTTGTTTTTCAACTGTCTTGCAGCCTACCATGCATTTTTCTCGCCGAATGAACAGCACAATCAGCCAGTGTTCCACCCAAAGACAAGTCTTCAGCACACCCCTAACAGTAAGCAGCTGTCACCCAGTTGGAAGTGAATTAATTGATTAGTCTGGCCATTGCATTGTTGAAGTTACAGTGAGCTGCAGGCCTGGGTGTAAACACAAGTGCCTGATGCTTCAGATAAAATAAGGCAAATTCAAGTGAACATCACTTGCTGAGGGGAAATGTATTGTGCCCCCCTCAGACGTAAGTCCTGAACAGGAAGACCCGCAAACCGTGGATACTTGCAGGATACCTTTTCAAGAGGCACTGAGCTACAGGGATGATTTCACTTGAGGTGGATCATCAGGTTCATTGCCAGTATTCAGCAGATGATCAAGAGCAGTTGTTTTTTTCTTCTCCCACCATTCCCAAGCCTGATTGTTGTTTTCTCCTTCCCATGTTTCAGGCTCCATCGTGTCACCTGCACATTCCTTCAGCTCCCAGGCCTCCAGCAGGCAGACCAGCCCCTCGGCCTCGCTCTGGAGCACGGGCTATGCCTCTCGCTAGAGGCAGCACAGCTCCTCCTGATGGCAGAGAAAAATAAATGTACAACTCAGTGCCTTAGCAAGCTCAGCAGCTTTAGCAGTCGGGATGTAATTCAGGTTTGCTCTGGAATATAACTAGGTCCTTAATTAATTTATTTTTTTTACTATTTAGGGCTCTTTGAGTTTATTTTTTTATGTCAGTGCTTCAATTTTCAAAAGCTTGTTTTATCTGTTGTCTTTTGCTGCCTGCACAAAAAGCAGTGTTTATGCTAGTCTGGCTTTCTTGCACTCTTCAAGCAACTAGAAGTTATATCTAAGTCAGAGTGATAACAATTTTTTATTTACTTTTTATAAAAATTAGATTTCTTTCTAATGAACTTTTTTTAAGAAAAGGGAAATCAGAAAAACAAATGAAATATGAGCCAAAAATTTGAAGGATTGTATATTGTGAAGAACTGGTTTTTATTTTGCGTTCCAAAAACTCAGGAATGTATTGCACTGATAAGTGTTCTTATGTTAAGCCTTACACTGAGATTCACCAGCACAGTGTGCTGGTTTACCACGAGGAATGCTGGAACAACTGTGAATAATTTAGAAGTTTTTTTACAACAATGACTGGAAAAGGAAAAAAAAAGAAACCCAGAACTTAGTGTGAGTTCCTTTGGGTACAACTGCAGTATTCCTTGGTACTGTAAGCACTTTTCTGAACTGGGAGTGTGAAAGCATGTGCCTTTTAAGTGCACCTTTCTTCTGGTAGGAATCCTTTATTTTGAGGATATAATCACGTCCCAGTCACTTGTGTTTGTAAGCAGGGTTTTGCAGCTATCAGATAAGGGTTTTGTTTACATATAACAAACATGCCAGTTTTAACTGTGAATACTGTTCTGGCTGTCTAAACTTTCCTAAGGACCATAAGGAAAGTGAAATAACAAAATACTTAATGCAAAATACTTTTGTGTGCAGAACTATGCAGGCAAATAGATGAATGGAATGCAAACCCAGTGCATGGCATAGAGTTTTGGTTTCTCACAGTGTTAAAAACAAGAGGATTGTTACATGTAATTGTACTGAGTCTTGTTTAACTTACTAGCTAGTTTTGGAGAAATTGTGCCTTAAGTGCTAGTACTACTTAAAAAGGTCAGTTGGGATGTAGATAATAATTTGAATCTGTATTAAAGCTTTTTAAGACTCCTTTGTTTTGAATTTTCTTGTGGTATGGCTGTTCAGAGTCTAGCATTGGACTATATTATTTAAATCTGTGTTATTTAATAAAGCTTTTAAAGATTCCTTTATTTTACTGTTGATGGAATTTTCTGTGGTTCAGCTGTTCAGAATTTAGCACTGGGCTGTTGTTTGAACTTCACTTCCTACAGCCCCTCAGTGTTTGTAATCATGATTTTCCAATCTTAATTTTCTCTTCTTTTGACAACGTAATGTCTTTTAATATTTTGACAGTTTTTCAACTAGTATTTGTTGTCAGGGATTTCTCCCAGAGTTCACTGAGCATATTCAATTCCTGCTGAAGTCAGTGATGACTGTAGAAGCAGCTCTTAATTTTCTAGGTTTGTTGAAACTTCCCATTTTGCTCATTTAGGTTTTAAAGGAAAATGTGATCTCTTTTCCACTTGCATTCAGCAAGAAACCAACGGGCTGTGAATGTCTCAGTGCTACTGTGATAAGCTCTTCAGAAATGATTAAAGGAGAGATTTTGCTCTCCTGTTGTTTCTCTTTCGCATTCAGCAGTCTGGCACTGAATGTTCTGAAAAACAAACTGCTCCAAGTGGTGGGAGTACTTCAGCAAATGCTCGCTGTTTATTTCATTTCTTTAGGCAAGTAGTTGCAGTCTCCTGGCAAGAAAAAGAAGTATGAAGTAGGGAGCTGGTATGACTCAGGAGCCAACCTCCTGCAAGCAACAACCAGGCTTTTGCCTTGAGGAGCTCACCCGACTTGTGGGGCCATTCCTGGGGCCGGGGGCATTTGGGGATATAAATTTTTCTGAGCCGGTTGCTGCTGATGAAAAGATTTTTTTATTTTTTAATTTAATAAAGTGAGATTTGGGGGTTTGCATTTAATGCTGGCTTTCCCTCCTGTTCACTTGCTGCTTGTTCCTGACTGTTTTCTCCCCTGAGAGGGAGAGGGGCTGCTGGGAATGTGTCTGTTCCAAAGTCCAGGCCTTACGTGAGTTGAAATGTCTGAGCTGTCCCAGGCTGACTTCTGCATCCAGAAAATCCCTGCCTGCCAACAGCTGATCAGCAGGTGTGTCCCAAGGAATTACTCAATTAGATTAGCAAGGCTAGGTTAGTATTGCTCTTCAAGCCAATCTGCTGCCTAACACAACATCCCAAACATAGCCTAATCTTCATTTCTCCATCTACCCCTTCAAAGAGCAAGGCAGATGATGAATGAGACATTGCACACAGCTTTCAGCAAAGAGCTCTTTCTGATGAGCAGCCAGGATTATGGTGTGCTGCTTCAGGGGAAGGTTTTCCTGGCAGCATGTTAGCTGCCTCTTGCAGTTTATATGAAGGATTAAAGTTCTGCAGGTCAGTCCACTCTTGGCTAACCCCTGCAGATAAAGCCATTCTTACCTTCTGTATTTGGTTGTTGATTCATGAGCACATGTCAGTGATTCATGAGCATCCTCTGACCATTTCTTAGTACAGGGCTCCCCAGGAAGTTTGGGGAGCTTCCCCATCCCAGGTTCCCCCTAGAGACACAGCTGTGTTGGGCTGTGTCTTGTTGTGTCCCAGGGATTGTAGCAATCCTCCCCAAGGAGCTCTCCTTGGAGCAGCCCTGGAGACAGATGGTGTTTGGTTAACAGGCAAGGTACGTGCTCTCCAGTTAATTTCTCTTCTTTAAAATGCCTTTTTTTTTTTTTTTCTGGTAAGGCAACTAGAGGTATGTTCATGTATTTAGCTTTATGAGTCTCTGTTAAGTCTGTGTAGTATTGATGATTTGATTAAAACCATTCCTTTTCAGCTGTTACTTCCCTGTATCAGTTCCAAGTTTAAAGTTACAGCTGGCCTTAAACTCCAGCCTGTGTTCTCCACAGCACAGCCCCTGTGCTCTCATAGGGATGGATCCATTTCTAAGCTGGAAACAAAGGCATTTAGCAAGTGATGACTGTCTGACATAAGGTCTTTGGGTGATACTAAATATTCTATTTTTATTTGTTTTATTGGCAAAACTCAAAAACCTCTGCTTTATTTTCAGTTTCAATAAAGCTGAGTTCCTCCTAACTTTTCCTCTGTTAACTTCAATGACACAACTTCCTCCTTGTAAATTTGGCACGCGGTTTCCCAGGACCTTCTCCTGAAGCTTGCAAAATTAAAAACAAGAATGGGAAACTAATTTTTCTCCTTGACTCATAGTTCTCATGCACCATTGCACTGAGCTGTAGCTGTACCACCAGCAAGCTGCTTTCCACATCTTCCCCCACACCTCTTGTCCTCTCCATCTCCAGAGCAGTTTTTATCCCAGGTGCTGTGTTCACCTCTGCAGGTGGCCTGCTCCAGAGCTTTGTCTATTAATAAATTATTAATAAAGTATTTCCTGCCATTTCTACCATCTTCACCCCTCGGCACAGCCTGGTGCTGCTGTGCTCTGTGTGCTGCCTCCCTCTCAGTGCTTTGCCATAATCCCCAAACAGACTGGGAGCTGCAGTTGCTGTTTTCCATGGAGCAGACGTTGTGTACATGTTTGCAATTCACCCAGTCGTGCATTCTTCCCTTCTCACTTGCCACATTTTGTTTTAAAGTGCTGTTCTCATTCTGCTCAGTTCAAAGCTTTATCTCAGGCCTTACATTTGCATTTAGCATAAATAAGTTTGTTTCAAGCTGTTGTGCTTATGGATATGCCAAGGTCTCTTTTGTGACCTTTTTTTTCATTTTTTAATTTCATTTCCAAGCAAGCCAATTCCCACCTAGGGACATCCTTTCACACTTTGGATGGGAAAGCACCCCAAAACTTCACTGGAAAGTCAGACCAGAAATCCCTGCAATGGAGAACTTGAGGCTGCCTATGCCAAGGGCAGCCCTAGTAAATGATTTCAGGCCAGCATGTGCTAATGGCTTACAGGGACCGTCTTTAAATCAAACACGAGCAGTATTGTCTAGATAAAATCTAGTGATTGAAATTCAGTTTACTGATCAACAAGCTCGGAAGTTCTGGAACTAGTTTTAAATAATTGTTTTATTTCACATGTGTTCATCTGTGAGAGAGACAAGAGGTGGGAGATGCTTTTGTCTTTTGTGGCATATGCTTTACTTAGAAAATAAAGTTCTGAGACTCTCTTAAGTAGTAGGAAGCTGCCCTTAGTAACAAAGTGGTGAAAATTGTCATATTTTATCCAAAAGGAAGGGGAAAAAATAATTTTCCAAAGTAATAGCTTGTAATTTGACAGCATGAGTCACTTGTGTCATTATGAGTGAGTCATGAATAGAAGAGGCACCAAAAGAATTATTTTTCAAAATGTACAAAGATAACAAAGAAACTACGTCTCCCAAAATGTTGCTAAGAAGGCACCAGGCTGCTGAACAGGCTAAGCTTATTTGAAATACTAACTCACCAAAAGTGCTTTTTAAATTTTTTTTTTTGAAAAATAATAGAAGAGGCTGCTATCAATTATCTTTTTCTATAAAAGCCAATTAGCTTGTCTTTAGTGGAAGGTGGGTCAAAGCTCTCCTTAGAAGAATATTAAGAATCCTGGAGTTTCAGCATTATGATCCAGCCTTCACCAGCTCCTGAACTCTCTGGCCACACACAGTTTGGTCACCAAACAGCCAATGAAGCTGATTTGGCCTCAGTACTTTGTCATTGCTCCTATGCATTTTTATCTTTCCAATCTTTCTTTCCTCATGGCTCGCTGGTCATCTTTGGATCTGAAGCTGTGGCCATATCCTGGTGGATATTTGGGGGTTTGTTAGATTAATATTTCATTTCATGCTGGGTTAAGACTGGGCAATAGAAATAAATAGCCTTTGATTCTAGCACAATTAAGGATCTCTTGTGAAGAAAAAAGAACTCTGTTGTCTTGAACATCTGACCCCAGCTGGTGCGTTCTCTCTGCCAGCTGGTTCTTGCATGGAAGGAAAATTAATAAAATTGCCAAACAAAGAAGTATTTTCAGCAAGTCCACAAACACTGAAGGCTAAACATCCTTCTTGCAATGCCAGAAGTGGATTCCAAATAAGCAGCTGAACTGAAGGATTATTTTGACAGTGTTGTAGAAATATTGGTCTACTGGAGATATTTAAAGGTCAGCTGGAGTGTTTTGTGGGGGTTTTGTTGCTGTTGCTGAGTTTTTTGGGTGCCTGACTCCTTAGTTCTGGGCATGCTACTTTCATAAGGCATCACTGACACGCTGGGCTCTAAGAATCTGTGTTACAAAGATTATCATCACCATTGCTGCAGTTTCCATATTCCTCCCCTACTACAAAAAATGTGACCTTTGTGTGATTTTTTTTTTTGTGTGTGTGTGTCTGGTATGAGATTTCACCTCCTTCAGCAGGAAGAGATCGATGAATTGAGATAATTGAAGAAGTAGACAGTAGTTGCTACCACTCTCAAATGATTTCATTAAATTATTAACAATTTGCTCAGAGCTGTCTTGGGAGTGCTGGGAGAGCAGAATGTAGTTTAGGCATAAAACATGATACAGCAATTTCATTTTAGTTCCAGCTTTACTGAATGTGCTTCTGAAAGCAGACAGGTACCGATCACACTTCTGTCTGATTTTTAGATTTAGGGTTACAGTGACAGTGCAAAATGCAGAATTATGAGTAAGTTAAAAAGCAGTTTTGAGTTGTAAGGTCACAGATCCCTGTTAGTGCTCACTCTATGATCTGACTTAGCAAATCACAGCTTCATATTCTCAGTAGTGATGGCAGAAATCACTCCCTCTGCTTCATAATATTCTCTCCTTTTATCCTGACTTTTTCAGTTGCTGTTTAGGAAAGGTCTGAAGTGCTTTGTGTCCTTGACCCAGGTGACTGCCCAGCCGGTGGGCTGGGAGAGCTGGGCACAAGTGTAAATACTCTTTCAATGCAGTGACTTACCAAGCAGTAGGATTGACATAAGAGAAGCTATTGTTCCATGAAACACAGTAAAAGCAGGGTGGAAATACACCAGGTGTTTTCAAAGTAGTATTTCCCAAGGGGAATCCTGTTCCAGCAGTGAATCACAGACGTAGGTTGGAAAGCACTGGACAGTGAAGTTTCCCTCCTAAACAGAGGAGGGCAGGGAAAGGCAGCCTGTTTGTGCATTTGGAAATGACCCTAGGCCCCAGTTTAGAGTTTAACTGTGGAATGTTTGATATTGGTGAACTTTAGATTTGTGACTTAGATAAAAATTATATTCACAGAATCCCAGAATATCCTGAGCTGAAGGGACCCCCAAGGATCACCGGTCCAGCCCTGGCCCTGCCTAGACACCCAAAATTCCCACCCTGGGCACCCCTGGGAGCTCCTGGAGCTCTGGCAGCCTCGGGGCCGTGCCCATTCCCTGGGCAGCCTGGGCAGTGCCCAGCACCCTCCGGGGAAGAAGGGAAGGACTTTTTCCTGATCTTCAGCCTAAGCCACCCCTGGCCCAGCTCCAGCCCTTCCCTGGGTGCTGTCCCTGGCCAGAGAGCAGAGATCAGAGCTTGCCCTAGTCTGGAATTTCAGGAAGCCCTGGGAGTGAGCTGTTTTCCTTCCAAACCGAGCAGGATTTTGGTCTCTGTTCTGCCTGTGTCTGGCCTCCTGCCCAAATTCAGCATCTCTGTGTACACAAATACTCATCCTCTGGGCATTGCTCCTCGTGCACCTGCCAGCAGCACTCTTCCCTCTGCCTTAGCAGGTGAGCTGATCTAATGATACAGGAGCACCTGGTTCCCAAACCTGCAAATTCAGGGCTTTTTGGCAAATAGCACTTCATTTAGGTAATGACACTCTTACAGCCCAACAATGATGGCTTTGTGTCCTTCAGACTTATTCAAATATCTCTGCAACCTTATTTAGTGTCACCTTGTCATTCAGACCCCAATAGAGGAGTTTAACATTTTGTTAAGGGAAGCTTTCTCTGTGCTTTGGTTGATTTGCCCAGGAGGTGGAAGTGCAACTATTTTGATAGAGCTGGACTGTGTACTAGGATGAACACATATTTTCATGAAATCTGTCAAATGTCATTTTAAAAGTCATTGAGTGTGCTCTACAACAAAGCAGGCAGAATTGCAGAGCAGAATGCCTTTTGTGAATGCTATTGTAAATGTGTCACAGCTCATTCTGGCTTTTGCATGTGGGCTTATCTTCAAATAGCATCCTGCTGTTATGATTAGTGATTGCTATCGTGAATAAAATCTCTTTGGTTTCAGCAACAAAATAAACCACTTTATATATAGAACCCACTGTTGAATAGGACCCTAAATATTTATTTTCCCATTCTTATTGCCAAATAATCTTCAAGGTGAAGCCTCTTGTCTAATGAAACCATGTCAGCAGTAAAACCAGGACTTGAGGCAGTCATGGTTCTAGAAAGGGCAGGCAGCAGCAGAAAGCAAGCTCTTAATGTTACCTGTTTAAATGAAACCTCCTTGGAACCCTGTGAGCTTGGAATCAGGCAATTGTGTTTTACTGGGATGAGCTTTGTGGTGTCCCTGTGTCCACCAGCATCACCTCCTGCTCCAGGTAATTGGTAACCCCATGGGAAGTGCCTTGTGTCACCTGCTGTGCTTCCACAGAACTTTCAGTCTTGCCACTTTCTAAATTATTCGTGTCAACTTTGAGGGTTTTGAATTGGTAGAGCACTCACAAAAATGTTTCTTCATGTGATTTGGCATATACAATATTGTATTACATGATACAATATTGTATTATTATATATTATAAGCCATATGGCAGGGATTTGGATTAGATGACCTTTAAAGGTCCTTTCCAACCCACACTCTTCTCTGGTTCTATGATTCTGTAAAATATGAATAATCTAGTTGTACAGCTCACATCTTTCCAAATTAAATTCTGCAAGATAAAGCAAAGCTTTTTGCCTCTTAGGCTCACTAGATTAAGACTTTTTAGGCTTGTGGAGGATTGGAATAGTTCCAGTTAAGACTAACAAGCCAAAATTTAGAAATAGCTGGAGCTAACCTTTGATGAGAGAGGAAAGAAAGAGTCTCCTAAAGCAAGTTCCTAAAGAATTCTCATTTAAGTAAAAGTACATGAGAAGGCAAAAATCTCTGAAAGTGAAATAAATTCAGGGCTTCTGAGAAGAAGCCCCAGAAGCACAGCACTGGAGGTGTTGGGCAATGCATGAAAATGAGATACAGAGAAGTAGAAGACAACTTTCATTACATCAGTGTGTTTGCATAACACAGTGAGACTGGCAAAGGGAATTATGCCTTCATTTCCCAGTTTTATGAGAGCCTGTGTGTGTGGAATAAAGCTCTGGGAGAAGACAGCAAGGAGGGAGAGGAAGGTTTCCTGTGAGTAATCTAACTTAAAAATTGGAAGTTGTCTTAAATTGTGCATTGTCTTTCAGGGTGAATGGTGAATCTTTGTGTGAGCCAGTTTGTTCTGCCGCTGGAATCTGACTATAAAGTTCTTAGACACAAGGTCTGCAGTACTGTGTGTTCAGTTGTGCTTCAGGAGTTCTCTTATCATTATGAATGTCTCTCATTCCATCTGCCTGAACAGATAGGGCTGTGCTAAGTCTGTTATTAATTTTTTAGGTTGTTTCATTCCAGATAAATAAAATATTTAAAGTGAATATTTTTTCCCAGCACCTGCAGCTGCTCAAAACCCCAGCACATTATGAAGTTGAATTCAGGCAATAAAGACTACTAACTTAAAACACTTTCAGTGCCAATGAGCTTTAGGAATATTGTCTTTGAGAACAGGTAACTGCTAAGTCACTTTTCTTTGACTACTTCAGATCCACAGATATATTGATGTACCTCTTGTGAGTGACTAAATGATCTATTTACGTGAATTTGTTTATCATCTTGATTAGCCTGTTGTTCAGGCTTCTGGCTGAGCAGGCTTTCCATTGGTTTATGTCTGCACTCTCAGATAATCTCATTTTTGCTCAGTCACTGCTGCTGTCCACAGCTAGGCTGGACAGGGCTTGGAGCCACCTGAGTGGGGGAAGGTGTCCAGGATGAGCTTTGGGATCTCTTCCTGGGACATTGTTGGGAGAGAAACGGAACCAGAAACAAGTTTCAAAAGATGGCCTTACAAATAAGACTAGATACTTTGGAGAAATAGAACTATACATTGTAGTGAGACCTACAAATAGTAATTTTAAATAATTGACTTTAAGGCACTTAAAACATAGTGTAGCAAAAGCCAATAAGCCAAAAAATACTTATAATACATTATAATTAAAAAAAGAGTTAGCTTCTAATTGCAGTAGTGTGAATTATAACAGCTGTATTATCTCACCCCTCAGATAAGACTAAAAATAAAATAAAAGTTTTGTTTTTATTTTGTTTTGTTTTTTTGGTGTTGGTTTTGGTTTTGTTTGGGTTCCCCCCCCCCCCCCCCCCCCCAGCATATCTTGATTAGTGTGACTGTGTAAATCTGTGGGTGCATTTGGTGAGCCAGTGCCATTACATGGATTTACACGTGCAAGGAGACAAGTTTGCTGCTGGCATCGTGGTGCCTTGATTGCCTGCAGCTGTGGAATTTGCATGTGCCTTGGATCCTGCTCACTGGTAAAAATGCAAAAGTATTTATTCAAAGTTCACAAATAGCTTCTCATTTTTAATTTAGTAGGAATTTAAACATGAAACTATGAAAATTCCTTTCACTAGTGTCCAAAGAGAGCTTAGAGCCTTGTCTCAGGCATTAAAGCAGGTTTTGTTTGCTCCTGATATCCTTTCACTTGGTTTACTGAGCTTGTAACACAGTTTTTCTTGCACTACTGCATTGGGTGAATTTTGCAGAAATGCATCCCCAAGAAGAACAATTAGATTTAACTCATGATCCCTCCTGGAACTGGTTCTTTCTCCCTCCTTTTTCACTATGTTTTACTTTACAGACCATCATCTCCCTACTGTTTTATACAATTATTTGCCCTCCCCATAAAGTAAACATGAACATTTGCATATTCTGTAAGTTACATTTTATGAAACAGCAAAACCTGTAAAGCTTCGCAGCTGAGGACCTGCTTGTTTGGATTTTTGTGCGGAGCAGAAAGGAGGGAAGGAGAGGTTGTTTTGTTTTGGAGCCCACAGCACTATTTCAGTGCCTGATATAGAACACTAAAGTATTTTTGAACTCTATTGTTGAGAATCCACGTGTGATATAAATCAGAATTATTATCCTTATCTCATCACTGTTGCAGCACACAGAGAGATGATTTGTCCAAGGCCCCTGTCAGGGCAGAGGCAGGGCTGAGAACAGAACCTGTGTTAGAGCAGAGCTCAGTGACACCATCCCCAGGAGAAGGAGTGCAAATGGGAAATGCTGGGAGAGGGGGGAGTCACACAGGGATACACTGGGATCAGCTCTGAGCAGCTCCCTGAGGTGCCCTGCTGGCTTCCCATGGAAAAGAATTCACTGCACTGCTGAGATATGGCCAGAGCCACTGGGGAAACTCGTTACCAGCCAGTGGTCAATAAACCACTTTCAAACTTTAAAAAACCCAAAACAAACAAACAAAAACTTATTTATTATCATCATTATTATTATTACAGATAAAACACCAACTTCCACGTGGATCTGCCGAAGTTCAGCTCCAGGAGCAGCACTGGAGCTCTGGCACTGCCATGCTCACCGTGCCTGGCTATATAACAATAATAATGATGATAACGATGGTGATGATGATGATGATATTTTTTTTTTCCCCCTAGCTCATCTGAACATTTGAACACACATTTGAAAATCCGCTTTCCTGCTGCTGGGTTGTGCAGCAGAAGAGCACTGCAGGGCCCAGGAAGCAAAGACCCGCTGGGCGCTGTGCCCTGCGGAGCCCCGGGCTCACCGAGCCGCTCTGCTCCCTGCAGCCCCGCCAGGCACAGCGAGCAGGGCAGCGCCGGGCCCCACTGCTGCTCCTGGGGCTGAACCTCGCCAGGCCCACGTGGAAGTTGGTGCTTATCTCTTCGTATTTCTTTCTCATGTACAAGTGTGTCACTGTTCATCCAGTGCAGCTCGTTACCCATGGAAGCGGGAATCTGATTCCGCTGGGTACGCTGCAGCAGCAGCATTATGTATTTCAAGTGAAAATATGTTCCTAAATGTGATGTTTGACAGCTTTTCACAATGATATTTAAGTATTGAGCCATTAAAGCATCAAAACTTCTTATCTGGGATAAACTGGTATATGTGTTTACTTTCTGCTGGCTTCTTCCCCATTTATTTAGATTTAGAAACCAAAAATGTTGTGCCTGATTCATCCAATAACTTAAATATATATCTAAAATTATGCCTGGTTAATTAGTTCCATTTAAAGTTTTTCTGCTCAAATGCATAAGCTTTTCAGCATGCTGCTGTTATGTACTAGATCAGGGCTTTGGGAAGAGAAGGAGATCCATGAAAAAATGTTTTAATTGCCTAAAATTTTAGTCTATAATTCAAAAGCCTCCTGCTATGTTTAAAGTCCAAACAACATATCTTTCTTTCTAATAATTAGTTGATGTGTACGTATTCCTGAAGGATATTGAGATGTTTAATCCAGCAGAAAATTGCTATCTGGTGGACTACAGGGAAAAAGCAGGACAAAATTTTGTTATTTTTTTTTTTAATGTAGGCAATTATAATTAGACAAGAATAAAGCAATATAGTTAAATAATGAGAGAGGAAGAGCTACACAAAGTTCAGTCTGCAGCTAGTACTGAAGTCATCATTGAAAACTGAGCATTCCTCCTGTGGCCAGTAAAATAATTTATTGAAGTGGCATTTTTTATGATTTAAGCAGTGAGAAGAGGCTTTGCCTGGTGGTGGGGTGGTGGGCAGGTTCTTCAGGCTGGCACTGAGCTGCAGGGGTCTGCAGGGAATTAATTCCTGGGCAGTGGAGGAGGGATGGGAGGAGATGAGCCCCAGGGCCCCTCCAGCCCAAGCGGAGGGGATTCCCTGCCCTGAGCAAGGAGAGCTCCCAGGCAAAGGCATCCTGCAGGACGGAGCCCAGGAAGGACAATTGCAGGGCTGGTCCCTGG
Source organism: Pyrgilauda ruficollis (assembly GCF_017590135.1). Taxonomy (NCBI): domain Eukaryota; kingdom Metazoa; phylum Chordata; class Aves; order Passeriformes; family Passeridae; genus Pyrgilauda; species Pyrgilauda ruficollis. The sequence continues at coordinate 1,005,303 of NW_024511544.1, forward strand.
CACTGCAGCTCCTGCTCACAGCCCTGTGCCCAGAGCTGCCTTCCAGACGGAGAGCGCTGCAGGCCGGGGCACAGCCAGAAAATGCCAACAAGCAGCGCTTACATGACAGCTCTGCCCCAGCATCTGTCCCTGCTGCAGCCAGCGGGGAGCGGGGACAGCGGGTGCAGCTGGTGGTTTGTCCGTGCACCTTTCTTCCCTGTTTGGATGAGAGGATGACACTAGAGCAGTAAAAAAAAAAAAAAAAAAAAAAAAAAAAAAAAAAAAAAAAAAAAAAAAAAAACCAGGGAAAACCAAATTTTCAATAGCAGATAAATCCTGGAATGGTAGCGATGTACAGATTCCAGCAGCCTTGTCTGCAGAACAAAGTGTCTGCCCGGAGGGAAGAGAAGGGGTTTAAAATGATCCCCAGTGTGTGGTGAAGTAGGGTTAATGTTAGTAATAAATTTAATGAGGATGTAATTGGTGTGTTTTTCCCCAGTTTGGTTTATGTTAAGAAGGAGATCCAGGTAAACTCTACTGCTGTTCAGGGTTTAGTGCCCAGGATCACTGCATTTCCAGCCTGTGCCACATGCTGGGTGCCAGCTCTCCCCACGGAACCAGGGTGACAGTGGCAAGGAAGAGGAGGAGGAGAAGGAAGTTGGGCTCTGATTTCACTGCTGAGAACAACAGTGTTTCCAGCAGATAACAAACCCACATCAGCTGTCCTTTGGTAAAATTCTTGTGGAGGTTAATCTGACTGGGAATGCAGAATTCTGTCCAGAATTTGCATTATTCAGGGTTGGTTTCCGATGTCCCACCTGAACCTCCTGCCAAAAGGGAAGTGAGAGCTGCTGTCCCTCTCATGGCTGTGGTGCTGGGGGGATTCTGTGCTGGGCCATGGGAATTCCTCAGCTCGGCTGCCGGCTCAGGTGCCTGGGTCTGACCCAGTGTGACACAAAATCCCATCCTGGGAACTCCTGCGACTCTTGCTGGCAAATCCCCAGCAGCAGCGTGGGTGTCTGACTGTGCAGACACAGCGTGACCCAGCAGACTCCTCTCAGCTTCACCCATAAATCTGTGTCACACAGAGCAGTCTGCAGGCAGCAGGGGACATGCTGCAAACACACGAGCAGCATCGAGCTCTAAAGCCTGACTTTGCCCTGCAGACACCACCAGCAGCTCCAGCCTGGGTTGTTATTGTTAGACTGGGAGTTGTTATCTCTGCTAACCTTGGAAATAATTCCAGCACTGGGGAGAGCTGCTGAAAAGGACCCTGACAGAAAATATTTGCTTCCCACATGGATGTTGTAAATACTCAGGCACAGATAAAGTAACCTTAAACGAAGGGTAAAAGTCTGGCTCATTGTAAGTCAGTGATAAAACATCCAGGTTGGAATCTCACAAAATAAGTTTTAGAGCACTGCATAGAAATGATAACCTGAAGAGAAAACAATTTTTTAAAAATAAATTAAATTCTGGAGCAGTTGATGAAAAGTGTTTCAAACTAAATGCTGTGACCTTGAGACACAAAATAGTTAAATATCCCATTTCCAGAAATAGTCTCAGAGGTCAGTCTCAGGCTGCAGGGACATAGGCCATGTCCTCTGGTCTAGAAGGCACAGCATAACTGCATATTGAATTTGGCAAACTGGGGAGGTGCAAAAGGCCATCCCAGCAAGCAAAGAGCTGAGTCCATTTGGATGCAGAAATTGCTACCCAGTCTCTGGCAGTGATACAGAGGAAGCTGATGTGAGCCTGTCCTGTTCCCCTTATGGAGAGAAGGCAGCTGGGATCCTCCTTGGAAAGAGGGAAGGGCTGGTGTTACCCAGCAGTATTCACCTGAATGTCTGGAGAGAACTTTTGTTCAGGAGGCTCAGCCTTGTGAGATCCAGAGGAAGCTCTCCTTTGGGGTTGGTTTTTTTTTTTTTTTTTTTGCTCTGCTGGCAAGGTACAAGCCCTTGGGGACAGCTTGCTGTAGCTTCCTGGTAGGTGATCTGCACTGAGGACATTTCCCTGCGTGCCACTGCAGCCCACAGTGACAGTCCCACTGTCAGGAATGCTCACTGCTGCTGTGCTGTGCCCTGTGCCAGTACATCCTGGTGCTGTGCTAATCAGCCCTGAGCATTGCAGAAATATCCCCTGCCTCTTCCTGATCACTGCTCAGAGCTGCTCTGTGAGCATGCAAGGAACAAATAATCTTAATTACAAGGTATTTAGAAAGCTAGTAGGATGAATTGGTATTTGTTGTTCTTTGAACTTTAGAATTATTCTGCTAATAAGTGCACTGAATGTTTTTTAAGGTTAGAGAAAGTTCAGACTGTGCAGATGCATCTGGAGCGCCAATTCCCAGCCCACAGAGTGCCAGCACCCTCAGTGAGACTCTGGGCACTCTGCTGAAAGCTTCCAGACCTGGGGACTGCAAAACAGCCAGGTGGTGTTCATTGCACCAGGGCTCTATTTGTATGAAAGCTTTTCCTTACAGGAGAGGAAGGCCTTGTGTCTTCTTAAGGATGTTAAAGCCAAAGGATGTGTCAGCACTCTCTGATCTCCATGGGGCCACTACATCCAGTTCTGCTGTGAATGGCCATTTCTCTACTTATTTAGGATTAATGTAATATAACTTTCATTAGTTTTCCTCTTTGATTTGCATTTATCTTCCTTGTCATCAATGATGAATTTCTGCTAGGGGTTCCATAATCATAATTTTGGTTCATCTAGGTTGGAATGTATCTGGAGCTGGAAGTGCTGGACTAAAGGTTGGAGTTGATCATCTTAGAGAGCTTTTCCAACCTTAATGCTTCTATGAGTCTATAAACATTGGGGCTGTAGAGACCATGAATGATCATTTAGTTCTGCTTGCCATGCAGAGGAGGATAAGGTAAAGCTGGACTGCTCTTTAGAGATGCTTTATTTAAGCTGACTCTTAAAAGCTGTGGACAAGGAGTGTGGGGTTAGCACTGGTGGAGCAGTCCTAGGCAGCAGCATGTGTGATGGGAGCCCCAGATTTCCTGGAACCTTGAAGTGTCCCTGGCTCTGCTTAGCTCATGGTTGGACAGGAGGGGAACAGAGCTGGGTTTTCTGGTTTTGGAGGGGATGGGGCTGGCCTTGAATCCACCTTGTATTTTTGTCTGTGATACAAAACTGTCGCCCTGTTCTTTTGAGTTCTTCTGAGCCTTCTGATGTTTACATTCTTGTAAAGAACTTCCTCATGCACTTTTCTGTAAGTATTTATTGTTTTGTATTCTTTTCTGGAGGAGGAGAAATTTGATGGACTGTTGGTTTGTCCAGTGTCATTGGAGAGGTGGCACTTTCACCCTCCAGTTCACTGTCACTTTTGGAAATCTATAAATGTTGGAGTCAGAATTAAACAACCCTCTTTTTTGCCTTGGAAAGTCCAGTGTCTGCATCTTTCTGTTTCGTGTCCCAGAGTGACACAAAGCTGCCACGTAGAACAGTCAATACTGCATTTACTGAAGTGCTTGGAAAACCTGACTGTGGTGTTCTTGGCCCTTCCAGCACAGCCCAAGCTCTTTCCTTGGTTAGGATTCCCAGCAGTGAATGTTTTCAGCCACAGCCAAGCCCGAGATGCAGCGCTCCAAACGGCGCCCTACCTCCACAAAGTAAACATAGAATAATTGCTTCCTATTTCATGTGTATGGATCTCCTCTTAACACAGTCTGCCATCAGATGCTTTACTCTGAGCTGCCAGAAACTCCAGATCTATTTTCCCCCACGGTGTTCTGTGAGCACTTACTCATAATTTGGTATTTCCCATTTGCAATATTTTTTTTGTGTGTGGTGAGTTTTATTTTAGTAACATTAAAGCATCTATAATGCATGAAGTAAAATGTAGTTTTCTCATTAGTATCTCAGTGAAAAGAGCTAGAAAGGAAAGTGATGAGGGTAAGTGACTAGAGATCAAGGTGTTTCTCTGACAGAGCTTAATTTTTTTGGGAATCAGTGAGGGAATTCCTCAGCATTCAAGATTGGAACTGCCAATTCATGAGCTTTGTCCCTCTGCTCCTGTCCTACCACTGTTCCCACACAGCTCAGGCAGAGCCTTAAAAAGCTGGGGTTTGTTCAGTGGAGCAGCCTCACCCACAGAATCCCAGCCTGGTTTGGGCTGGGAGGGATCTCAAAGCCACGGCAGGGACACCTCCCACTGCCCCAGGCTGCTCCCAGCCCAATGTCCAGCCTGGCCTGCGGCAGAAAAGAACCTTCACATTTTAATTTCATTGCAGTTAACAGCACATCACTGACATTTCCATAACATGACATTTCCAAGTCCATGTCTGGACTTGTCACATAAAACCCAGTGCTGTGAGAAGATCCTGGATGTCTCCTTGTTCAGGTACAATGTGCATAAACTCTGTTCATACACTGAAACATTTCTTATAAATTATTAACCTTTCGTGGCTCTTACCTTGCTGCTCTTAGAGCAAAGTGTTTCTGAGCTTTGGAACCAAGAGCCTAGGATTTGTTTTTACAGTTGAGATTTGGAAAGTGAAAGAGCCACTCTTTCCTGTCCACTGTGAAGGAGTGAACAGAACAGAATAAACAGGTTTTCTGAGGTAGAAGTAGGTTTCATGTTCTGATCTGCACCCTGATACTAATTATATCATTATATATAATAATCTATATTTCACATGCATACAATAATAATTATAATATATTTGTAACACACAATTCTACACAGGTCAGCACACAACATCAAGTTCTTGGCCTCAGTTAGCTGTAGTCCTGTACAAAACTGCTGGAATTCTAATTAATTTCTCACTGAAATCAATGGAAATATTTTCATTGATTCTGATTGAGCTGTTTCAAGTGAAAGCATCATCCTGTCCGTGCTCATTTGCAGATGTTTATCCAGACATTTCCTTAACGTAGTTTTCTGGGGTCTTATATTTCCTCTGTTTTGATTTTGAGTGTAAATGTTGTGTGCTTTGGTTTTGATTAATTTTTTGGTATGTGTCAGAATTGTGGAAGTTTCTTCCTAACCTCACTTTCCTAATGATAAACTTTGGAAGGAGATCAAACCAGCCCCGTATCTTTAGAAATGTATGGCCTGCCTTGATAGCAGCCTATCAGAGAATGTCAAGAACATAAAAAATTACAGCACTGCTCTCCTGCACGTCAAGCAGCTCACTGGGAAGTGAAGAGCCAAGAGGAATTTAAACGCAGCCCCTCAGTGAGCAGCTGAGGCAGAGAGTGTTGGCAGGGAGGAGAATCCATCCTGACTGGGAGAATCCTCCTCAATGGAAATTGCTGATTCACAGGCAGGGAGCAGACAGCTGCCAGGGCTGGAGGCACCAGATGTGCCCAGCTGTTAATGACTGCCCAGCTGGCACTGCCCGCGGGCTGCCGGGGCTGGCAGGGGCTGCCTGGGCTGCACTGCTGGCACTCCCAGCTCAGCCTGCTGCTGGGGCTGAGCATTCAGCACCCGCCTGGGTCTGTGGGTCTGTCTGCCATCCTGCTGGCAGAAACCAGCACCAGCCAGAGAGCAGCAGGGCCTGGCAGCTTCTGACAGTGCTGCAGCACCAGTGACAACTCATTCCTGGATCGTGGCCTGTAGTGGGTTTTTCTAGATAAACACGGCTGCATCCGAGTTGGGACATCAGGGTCTGCAGTCCAGGGACCAGTGGTGCCATCCCCGTTTTAATGTAGCCCTACAGCATGGAAAAGCAAAAGAGACCCTTCCCAAAAGCAGGACCTCAAGCCAAAGGTCAGTTCTTTCAAATGATGGACTCATACCAAAAATATCCCATCCCAAATGCATCAGTGAGCGTGGGGTCATGACAGTGACATCCAGGTGACAGGCGGGATTCTTTCAGATAAAATGGAATAACAAAGAAAGGTATTAAATTGTTCTGCCTTCAGATGGAAGTTTTGGTAGAAGTTTTAATAAAGCACCTATACCATGAGGCACTCAAGCTCTTCTTTAGGCATTGAGTCCTAAGGAGCAAATTGAAGAAAAGACTCCTGTTACAAAGGAGAACATCCAGAGGAGGCTGAATGCCAGGGAAACAGGGCATCCAGCCTTTGTGACCTTCTCTGCAGCCCCGCTAACATCAGAGGGGCCAGGGACACTTGGAAATGATGGTACAAGCTATAAATATTCCACCTGCTTCCCTGAGTCTTCTAAAACTGTAATGCCTGCCTTGGGCTGCTCGTCTGCTTCAGAAAGCAGGAATCAGTAGTAAACACCAGCCACTTGCCTAAAAGCATCTTGACTGTGGGAGGAACAAATGAGACAGACTTTAGCAGCTATTGTCCCTGGGTTTTTGTGTCTGCCACCGTGACACTTGATTTGCAGCTTGGGAACTTTGCTGTGGTGACAAAATCTGCCTGTAATGAGGAGGAGTTGGGAGTTTTTCATCAGTTATTCTCTGCTGAGAGCTGGCAGCTGGTCCTGCTGCTCCCTCGCTGCGCAGAGCCAAGGCAGAGCTGAAACTGTGCCAGGTCCTGGCTTTGTTTGTGGTGCCTTTTCCCCTGCAGGTACTCTGCTGAGCTCATTTTTAACTCTCCTTTGTATTATATTAAAAATAAGCTGGAGCTGTGGAGATTCTTCCAAACGTCATCTGCTGAGTGCCAGATTTCAGTATAGTTGTGTTTGATGTAGAAAAGATCCAAAGCCAACTCAGAAACAAACTGGGAGGTTGTTCCCAAATCCTCTGTCCATGAGCATTCAGTGTGGAACCTGCTCCTGTCCCTTCCCTGGGACCCTCAGGGGGGCTGAGGTTTTTGTTTGTCCTGAGCAAACACAAGTTCATGGGGGATGTGCCTGTGCCCTGTGACAAAGTGAATTTGGATTTTAAATGTGCCACCTTTATGCTCCTGGCTTGCCTCAAAGGGAGCTTTTCAGCTGTGGAATGGGGCAGCACCTTCCTGTCATTGTGGGCCAAGTAGAAAACTCTCAGTTTTGGAGGGTTTGCACGTATGTTTTTTTATTTTGTCTCTCTGAAAATTATTATTTATTTTGTCCTCTGTTTCAAAGAGCTGCGTGGGTGACACCAGATGAGGAGACTGAGAGGGCCCCCAGCCCTGGGTGTCCCAGTCTGCAGGGAGGGCTCTGAGCAGGGCCCAGGCAGTGGAGGCAGAATTTGGAGCCACTGCTGCTGTCAAATAGCAAAAGAGCAGCTGTCTGGGTGAGAAAAAGTTTGGGGATATATTATCTTAAATTGTTTTAAAATATATATTCTCTTAAAAGAGAATATATATTTGAAATATATATATTATATATATAATGTTATCTTGCCATTATATGGCAATATTATACTATATTATATTATAAGAATATATATGATTCTTAAAATATATATTCTCTTTAAAAAGGATATAATCTCTTAAATTAACCCTAAATTCTCCTTTTTTTGGTCTAGACCAGAAGCTTTTTGGTCTAGGACCAGAGGTAATTCCAGAAGCTGTTATCCCCTTGGACTTCCCTGGGGATGGGAAAAAGAAGAAATTTAAAAAGAGATCAGGGAGAGGCCCCTGGATGTGCAGGAGCTGTGGCACTGCAGTCAGGCATGGGGAGCCCATGGAAGGGAAAGTTGTATAAAGAGAAAACAGGCAGAAACTCTGCTGTCCTTTGTTTTGACTCATTATGGGAAAAGATAAACAGCAGGATGGAAATGAGAGACCACAAAAATCTTTATTTTAATATGAGTATTGGAATCTGTGTTCAGGATGTATAAGGATAAATTCATTTAGTGCCAGTGATTACATAGGAAATGGAGGATTACTTAACTATTTTAAAGTTCAGGATGTTGTTAAAGAGAGGAAAAGGAAAGTTCTCTCCTCTCTTTGGAGTTTTTCTTTTACGAGGTGGGAGGACAATAGTGTAAATAAAGATTTTCTTGGACGCAGACTCTTTACTGAGGTGCTTTACGTTAAACTGAATTGCATTTAGTAACTTCAGGTATATAAAGGAATATAACATTTAAATGAAACATTAATATAACAGGCTTTTGCCACCAGAGGCTTTGCACCACAAAAAGTGCAAAGGTTAATGGCATGAGAAACAAGGGGCTTCACATCCTGATCAAACCAAGCCCTCTCCAGTCTGTTTCCTGCTCTCCATGGGGCACCGGCACTTGTGATCTGCCAAGGTTATGCCCTTTGTTCTTTATTACCCCTTGTGATAAAAATATTCCACTGTTCTTGGGGATGCCAAGCTCCTGGTGAAGGCTCTGGGGCTGTTTGGCAGCCGAGGAATGGAGAAATCCGGTTTTGGCCTCAGGCTGCAGGGATTGCAGCTGGGTTTGTGCCAGGGCAGGGATGGATGTGCTGCAGGATGGGGTCACCTATTGGAGAGGCTTTGGAAAGAGAAGTGGATTCAACACTTTACATCCCAAAACACCAGGCCTGGCTCTGCTCTTCCCAGTCCCAGTGGGAGTGGAAGGATTTTCTTTTGGTGACAAACTGTAACCAGTGTGAAATAACAGCAGGTTCTGCCCCACGCTCTCCTCAATCCACTGCTGAGCGTGGATTCTTCTGCTTCTCCACTGTTGCTTATTTTCAAGTTCCAATGTCATTGTTTGCTCTGTTACACTGGAATTAAAATCCAAAATATCTGAAGTAAACTACAGTGGACTTCTAACACAAGTGGTCAGGAACCATGAACAATAAAAGAATACAATTGGTAATGGTAAACTGAGCACTCTGGGTGATTTCTTTTAAAAAATCAGGTTCTGCTTGACTGCCAAAGCAGGGAGATTAACCTACATGGTACAACAAGGGTTTAGTTGACCATATGAATTTCTTTGGCAATTCTACATGAATAACATAAGTCACTCGTGTTAAAAATATATTCTGAAAAAACTTCTTTTTTGTTTTCTGCTATAATTCATTAAATAATGCCGTAAATCAGTGTGAAAAATCTGAAGGCATCTGATTTATGTTTAAAGAAAGAAAACTTTCCAAACTCTGTTCAGAAATTAGGGGAAACTAAGGGTACTTGTGTGAAGTAATAGTTAGCTTTTGGCAGGCACTTTCTGTCAAAAGATTTACAATTTCCCAGAAGAAATGGAGTCAGGGAAATGAAGTGTGCCAGATGTCTCAATCACTGAGTGACAAAATCAAAGCCACTTTTAGCATGTAGTACCTGAGAGTAGGGCTGCAGATGATTATAAATACATGGATAAGTCAAAATGATCTTTTGACTACTACACTTGACTATTCAAGAATATTCTATTATTAATTCTCTATAAACCAGTAATTAAACTGATTCCTCTTTACTACTCCTTCAAGGTATTCCAGTTCTTGGCTTCCTCAGGTGGATGACCCTTTGATCTGCCAGCAGAAATCTGAATGCTGATAAGGGTTCATGTTTTGGGAGATAGTGCCAGCCACGGGGGGTGTGCACTGAAAACCTTTCCAGACGAGTTTGTGTTGCAGTGAGGAGTGAACACATTCCCAGAGTTCCTCTGCATGACAGCAATCTGTTGTCAGTTTTTCCTGATTTTTGGGGTGAAGCACAGAGAGCCAGGTACAAAGCACAGCATTCTGAGAGCCTCCAGGAGGTGACAGGGAGGGTAAGAGGAAGAGGAGTCACTGGTGCAAAGCACCCTCAGTGTCTGCAGCTCCATGGCCCAAAAGAAGGGATTTGAAGTTACTTTCCTGCCCCCTTCCCCTCTGAGGTTTGCATACTCTTAAACTGTGGGGGTTTTGATGCTTTAATAATGTTCTCTGTCAGATTTCTTTCTGGAGGGCATCACTCTGTCTCTGTGGTTTTCTCTGAGCTTACAGCTGCTCTCCACGACAGAAACTTCCTTTTGTGCTGTCTGGGCACCCCAGCATCTGCTCTGCAAGGAAGAGTCCCAGGCATGGGGCTCTATGGATAGGGAAAAATAACTGCAATAAAGCTGGAGTGGATAAAGATCCAGCCAGTGCCCACTGGGGTGAGGGCTGTGGGCTCCTGCTCAGAGCACTGGGGATGCCAGGCTGGAGGCACTGGGAAGGTGAAGGGAAGGTCTGTGAAATGCGCTCTTAATTCAAACAGAGCTTTTGAAGGCTCTTTCCAGCCTTCCAGAGGAGGAAGGAGATCCACTGGGGGAACAGGGGGAACAGATGCTGGGTGCAGGTAAAATCTGAGGAGCTCCTGAAAGCTCCACCAGCACAAATCAGTTCCCACCCAACCTCTGCATCCCTTCTCCTTCTTTGCACTGCTCTGCTCTTTCACAAAAATATTATTGCATTGAAAGCAGAACAAGGCAGGGGACAGAAATACCTTGGCTCCAGCACAGAGAAGACAGATTTGCTCTACAAGCTTTGTCACCTGGAAAAATTTGCAGCTTCCTTCGATAACAAATAACACATGGAGCAACAGGAAATCTGCCAAGCATGGCAGAGGCCGTAAGTCACCGCTAACAGGGACACTTCATCAGTGGCAAGTCATGAAGAGAAGGAAACAACCACTGTGGCCCCCCTGCATGAGGAGTCAAAGCTTGAGGGACACCTAGAACCCACATAATTCATAAAGACTGAGAGCAGTGTGTGACAGCCAGCAACAACTGAAGGGATGAAGGCCGGGTTATGCTGATGCAGGGCCAGGAGAGCCCGAACAAAGCAGCCAGATTTCTCTGCCCACTTTTGGAGTCGTGCTCACAGTGCTTGTCAGTCCACCATGGGTGCCACCAGAGCTGGGCTTGCCCTGCACACAGTGAGGAGGTGTCAGGTGGTGGGAAGGCACCTGGTGAGATGGAGGAGCAAAAGGCAATCCAGCACTGGCAAACTGGGAATTTCTTGGCTCTTAGAGTGATTGCTGGGGCTTAGAGCAGCGTTGGTATCAGGATGGAGTCGCTGCACTGGACCCATTAGAGAGAGTCACCAGACAGCTCTTTAAGTTGGAAAGACTGGAAATTCATAATTACTTTGGCTTTATCCAGAAGTGTAATGCATTTAATTCTTTCCGAGTGCTGGACCAGGCAGTCAGTAATTACACTAATAGTGTTATCTCCCTTATTAAAGAATGTCTTATCTGAGTAGTATTGCTAATTTATATGCATCTGGTATAATTTGAGCTTTCAAGACTTTTTATGATCATATATATGGTTTTGTCTTTCTTTTGATTCTTCCTGACTCCTCAGACATAATGTCTTTTTTTGGTTGACAAAATGCCATTTCTATCTCTAGATTTAAACTGGCTTTTAGCAACAAGGGTAAGTTTTAATTCCAGCAGGACTGTGAGTCTGACCCAAGAGTTCTGGCCCTCCCCTTATCTCTGCTAGCAAGGGTGAGGCTGCTCCAGCTGTAAAATATCCCCACGTGGTGCTCCCAATATTCCACTTCAGACATGCAGGCAAGCAGTGGTTTTCATATAAGCTGTTCTAAGTTTGCTTGGAATCTTAATATTTCTTAGACTATTTTTTAAACAAAGGAACTGTTGTGACAGCTTGTACTAAGCTATCTACAAAAAGCTATTTCTCTTTCTCTTGAGTTTGCACTTGAATTTTCTTGTTGTGCTGCTTTGTGACACGTTTGGGTTTAATGATGACACCATGAACTTGTCACCTTTTATTCAAAAATTTCCCCTTTGTGTCTTTTGGAGTGCATTTGCTGAACGGTGAGATTTAAATTTAAATTACTTCAGTGCCTTTTATAACCTTGGTAAGTATGAATTATATTTCTTAATTATCTTTTCCAGTATTTAGGCATTTCACAGATTGAAAACAGATTTTTCAAAAAGATAGTCTTGATTATACAATACACTTGGTGTTTCTTACTCTGCAGGAATTTAATTTTTATTGAAGTCATTAAAACTATTAATTTTTGGTTGGAAAAGCTACACTTGGGCGTCTCAGAAAAGCAAGACCCCTGTCTCCAGGGAATTAGAGATGACATCTCTCATTTGCCTGTTTTCCCATGGGCTCTGGTCACCCTTTGGGTGCCAGGGGACCCTGGCACAGCCTAATCCCAACACCTTTTCTTTGAAAGTATTACTTAAATCATTGTAAACAATGTAAACAATTGTAAACTATTATTGTATCCATTAACAATTCCTCTTAATCTGCCTGATTCTCTCCAGGAGTGAGGCTGTGTAGTCAAAATGCTGTAACACATCCCCATTCCCATGGCAGCCTGCTTGCTCTGGCCTGATTATTCTTTACATGCAGCTTTTAGAGAAATGTGTTACTCCAGTGAGTATCTCAAATTTTCTCAAGTGAGATCTGTCTTTTGCTGTGAGAATTTAGATAAACATTCACTGTGTAATGAAATACCCACAATTTTCACTGGAGCAAAAGGATTACATTTAGTCATAATTATGCTGTACTCTGGGCCATGTGCAAGATCCTGATTCACTTCAGAGTGTGAATTAAAGTGGAATCTTTTGCTTTAAAAAGAATTGACCCAAATTCCAGATCATTCCTTGGGAATGCCCCCATTCCCTCCCATCCCATTCACCATGAAAAATATTAAAGTCAGAGTTCCATCCTGCTGAAGGGAAGAAGAGGGGAGATGTTTAGGATCAGAGGGAATTTAAATTATTTGGAGCCAGAGAAGGGGGACATTACCCAACAGCTCAACAGAAAATTCTGACAGAAATTGCTGAAGTAAAAAATGTAAGGGACCTTTGGGGCAGGCTAAGACCAGCAGAGGAAGGGCAGCAAGTGCAGCACCACAGATCTGAGGGGCTTCCAGAATTTCTAATCCCAAACAGTTTTAATGAAAAGCCTCCATGTGGAGGCCTCAGGGACAGCTCTGCAGGAGCCTCCCCCTTGTGCAGCAGGGAGCAGAGCCAGCCTGGCACTGCCACAGCCCTGGGGACACCCAGGAGAGCTGGCCCTGCCTGGGGGCTCTGCTGAGCTCCAGCTCCAGCTCCAGGAGGGAAATGACATTTGCTTCACTTGCTCATCCCTCGGGAAGCCCTGGGGACTTGACCTCAGACACCCCGAGGCCCAGAACATCCTTCCTCTGCAGATACTGGGCTCCAAACCTTCTGCCAGAGACAGGGAAGACAGCAACATTCCATCTTCTTCTGTAAAAAACAGGAAAAGTGGGCTTCCCTGTGCTGTACCAAGGGTTTCTTGTCCTGAGGGCAGGAATTAGCTTTTCTGTGTCTGACTTTGCCTCTTACACAACTGCAAATCCTGAGGAGGCTGAGTTACATCTCTAGAGAAAGGATTAATAAAAATGTGGGTTTACTTTTAACAGATAGCAGTAGTTTCACTTTTCCTGGGATGCTGATAGCCTGTCAGTGGAAAATGTAGGCTTGGACAGTCTGGGTATGATTTATTTTCCTATGAATCTTGGCATGAATTTCCTAAACATTTCTAGTTCATGATAACACATCTTCTATTTCACTTCCTTCCATTGTTAGACAGAAAACATCACCTGATGGGTGGCCTCAAAACACGGCATGAAGAGTCTCCAACCCAACTTTTACTATGCACAAGTGAAAACAACAAGAGTTTTATGAGCTGGCCCATGCTGGAAATATTCATTTTACATGTGTTCCTCAAGTAAATGGCACTGAAGCCACCACCTTCAGCCTTGAAATGTACCTTTCTTAATGCTCTTCAGGATCAGCAATCACCAAGTGTTCCCTCAGCTCTGACAGCTAAAAGGTTTTAAACAAGAGAATAATAAACATTGAAGATTTAATTATTCTGTTTAATTAATTGAGAATTTACCACCACTGTATTAAAAAAATACAAAAAAACCCCCAACAACCAAGTATCTGAATCCCAGCATTGTAATTGCCACAGGAATGATTATAATGACCTAGAAATTCTAAAGTTTTGAGGACAGATCAGGAGAGTATTCTTAAAAAGCAGCTTCCATCTGCTGTGTGTGGTAGTTGCTACAGACTGTACACAAAGGCCTCAAACACCAACTCACTAACCAACCAAAGAATATAAACTAATCTGTATAAATGAAAAGAAATTCAGGGATGCCTCATTCATTCCAAGTGCCTGGGTGTAACAAATTTTCTCCACATTTGCAGAGCTCAACCCCTTTTTAATTTATCTTGCTTTCATTCATCCCAAAAGCTGGGATGATACAAGAAAATAAAATGTACAAGCAAGGTGGAAGACAGGCATTCCCTGAGCCAACATTTGGAGATCCTGGCTGAAGGGGGCTGCAGGGCCAGGGTGTGTGACTACCTTAGCAAAGGAAGTTGGTTTTGGCAGCAGCTGTTGGCTCTGAGGAGGCTGATGATGACATTCTGCTCTTGAATAGAAAAAACATACAGAACCAGCAGGTCGAATTAGCCTATTTCTGTTAAAAGGAAGCTTATGGAAATATTCCTGTTACAGCATTTCCAGTGGCCATCTCTGCAGGGAGGGAGCAAAGCTGGTTCAGAGTGCTTGGAAAGAGGAGCTGAGAAGCCCAGAGCAGCTCCAGAGCCTGCCTGGGATCCATTAAAAGAAACATGAGCCCAGCCACTGAGCCCTGTCTCAGACAAAGCTCTGCCTGAAGCCACAGAACTTGGTAAAAATGGGAAATTGTAATGCCAGGTCTAATAGTGCTTGTTATATTATCTACTACATTAAATCCCTGACAAATATTTAATGGGATTAAATCTGTCTTCTGCTCTAGATTTATACAGCACTGCCAGGGCATAAACTTCATTAAACTCTGTGTAACAGATATTTGAATCCTAACTAGAAGTCTCATTTTCCAACATCACATCAGTTTTAGCTTCTCTATTTTATCCCTATTCAGTCATCACTTCCCATTAATTTGTGTTTTTACTCACTTCCCTTGGCTTTAGCTGCTTCTCAGGTACTTATTTCAGCAGCCCTGTGCTCAGGTCCCAGCCCCATGCTTTGTTACAGGACTCACTCTGTGCCTAGCAAGGAGCTGTTTTTCCTCAGTAAGTGTTAAAATCAATGAGTCCTGACAGATTCAGTGCAAAAGGGAACTGTGTTTCTCAGGATTATATTCATGGAACACGGATCTCTGTGTATGAGTTTATGGTAAGTGCAAACAGATTTTCCTGTAAAGCTCAGAAATAAGAAGGAAAACTTATCTCCTCTTCCTTTCTGCTTTAGTCAGCAACATCCAGCATTAATCATGAAAAGACACATATCTCCCTTCTCTCTGCTTCGTTCTACTGAATTAATAGATGCACTTATTATGATTCTTGCCTAAATGCAAGCAGACAAGGTGCCCTCCCTCCCCTGGGCCACGCTGGGACCCAGCATCTCTGCAGGTACATGGTGATTGTGTGGCTTTTGCAAACAGCTGTTCCCTCCTCTGCCGTGGTGCCTGGAGCCAGGAAGGAAGCACTGAGCTTGTGTTCAGGAGCTGGATGTAAATATGCAACAGATGCTTCAGCACTCTGGAGCCAAACTGGCAGTTGTGCAGCTCTGGAACAAACATGCCTGGGAAAATCGATGCATAATTAATGGTTTGCTCACTCAAAACTTCAGTGCTGATTGCAACAGCCCCCAGTTACGTAGATCTTTTGCTACCAGCTGTGGCTTAAATGAAATTAGTCTGGCCCATGTGAATATATAATATTTACAGTCAGGTCAGGTGCTCTGCTGTGGATTCATCTCCTGCAAACCCCTCATTCATTGCACCCTGAACTGAAGGAAAGTTTTTCCCTGTTATGGTGAATTTTTCTTTCTTTTACCTAGCCCTCTCTCAGCTCCTTTTATCTTCCAGTTCCATCCTTACATTTAGATGAATTTTTGCCGTTGCTCCTTCACTGGTTGGAAGTTACTGGAGATGTAAAAGCACAGTAAGAACTCAGTGATGACCCTGAGATGTGACCATATAGGAACTCACTCTGTAACCACTAAATAATCACAATAACTACATATATCAACATATGGCAATAGAAATGTGACATTGCCATCTTTTTCCATGGTTCACAGCATCTTTTTTTTTTTTTTTTAATTTAAGTGCAGAGCATAAGCTTCAAACACACCAGGCTGCACAACATTTGTACTAATGCTGCCAAGCCACCCTCTAAAATATTTTATGAACCATGAGAACATTTTAATCTGTTGCATTTCCTTAATTAAGACAGTTTTACTGCTGCCTGGAACAGAGGTGTTACATTAGCTGAGGATCTCTGCACTGGGTAAATGATGGCATCTGTCTTCTAAATAGAAGTTTGCACTAGGCATTGAGGAATGAACTGCTGTGTATTTAATTCAAATGGATGATCAGAGTTTTTTGAAAATTAATATCTACCTTTCTAGGAGATTTCCATTATGTTAAATTACGTTTTTAAAAGCCCATTGCATGAGTAATGTTAGTGCATATCAGTTCATAACATTAGCATTTCCTGCCACAATGGAGCCCTTGGAAATGGCCACTGAAAAGAACACAGATTGTTTAAGATTTACTGCTTTGTTGAAATTCTAAGAAATGCTGCTCAGGTGGAAATATTTTTTACCTTGCTGTGGCAAACTGCACAATACAACAAATCCATTTGCTGTGATTGTATATACCAGTGGTGAGTTAGGTCAAATTATTCATACATACCACATATACAGAATTTAATGACTTTCAGAATCTTGCTTTTTCCCCTAATAAACACATAAATATTACACATTCCCACCCTAAGACTGCTTACAACAGGTAGAGGAACTATTCTGCAGAAAGCCATGGTTTCATGCTTTTATAAAGGCGTAAGAGCTCTTATATGGATGATTTTAAAAATAAGAATGAAGAGGTGATTTCCAACCCCCTGGAATTGCTATGGATATAGCAGTGTATCCATACGGCAGATATTGGGGCTGAGGAAGGGTCAGCTTTGGAACTATTTATAGCAGAACTGAGAGCTCTTAGCTGAAAGACAGCTTATAAAGCCCAATAATTGATGACTTCAGCCCTGACAGAAGTGTGTGTGTGCCCTGGAGCATGTCCTGCAGGACAGGATCAGCAGGGACATGGCCAAAATGTTGTGTTAAAAATCAGTGGTTTCATCACAGAAAAGGTCAGTGCTGTTTTGGGAGGGCTCGGAGGTTTTCAGATGCTGAGGACAAGCAGAGGCAGCAGAAGGGAAAGTCCTGAGCCTTTAATCAGTGCTGGGGGGTGCAGGAACAGCTGGGGCTGCTAAACTCTGCACCAACAGCTCTGCTGTGCCCAAAGCACGCCCTGGGAGCCCCTTCAGAGGCATGGATGCGTTCCTGGCGGCAGCACAGCACAGCTGGGACACAGCTGCACACCTGGGCCCTCACTCAGGGCTGCAGGAGGAGGCTCTGCTCTCAGGAATGGCAGATGAGGGGGTACAGCCAGGGAATTCTCTCTCCACAGGAACGGTTTAATGTCTCAGTGATCTTGTAGGATGCCAGGCCTGAAGCTCCAGATTCTCACCTAGGGAAATCTTTCAAAACTTTCAAGTTTTCAAAAACTTTCAAAGGAAAGCCTCAGTGGCTTAAATTGCTTAAAATGCTGGAATTTCCTTGTGTTGTCCTAATCTTTGCACCTTGCTCTTTTCTCTGGCATGGGGATTTAACTCTTCCTGCCCTCTCCTTCAGTATTAGTGCTGGTGCTCATTGTCATGGACAATTCTCTCTCAAGGCATTCTCATCAGGGCTGTGCAAATCCTGTGTTTCCTGCAGCATTATGACTTTCACAGCTCAGAAAATCAGCACAAGATTTCACATAAATTATGGCTTTACCTCATTATGGGAATGGACCAAACCCACAAACAAGTGGGTGTGGCACTTCATTGTGTGATTTAGTGGCCATGGAGTACCCAGTCGAAGGTTGGACATGATGATCCTGGAGGTCCTTTCCAGCCTTACTGACTCCGTGGTTCCATGACTGGGATTTGAGGGGGGGAAGCTGTAGCACCAAGGGAGTCAAGGCTGGGTGGGTGCAGGAGCAGGATTGGGATGGAGGATTGGGATGGGTTCCAGTGCCACCTCCCCACTCCCTCCCTGCCCCAGGCGTGCCTCCAGCTGTGGGATGCTGCCCTTGGAGCAGCCTGTTGGCTCTGCCAGGGTGCCCAGGGATGGGGAGTTGAGCCAGGAGGGCTCAAGGATATTTTCTGTGCCAGGTGCCCCACAAGCAGACCCTCCCCAGCCGCAGCCCTCTGTGACTCACCTGGCGGTACCTGCTGGCACTTACGTGTGTGAGTGATTCAGCTCAGTGTGCTCTCCTCCCTCTCACTTATCACTGCATTGAAATTGGACATTCTGCAAGTGGAAATTACAGGTTCCTGCCTCTGAGGGTGATTCACAGAACAACACAACAGGCACTTGTTGAGGCATCCAGGGATGACTTCATCCCTTGCTGTTGTTTCAGCAGCTGAAAGAGGCTTTATCTAGGATGGGTTTCTCATCCTTTACACAGATTATTTTTTATCCTTTACATCACACTTGCCCATGATAATAATTTTTTGATTGTTTCGAATCCATAAAAGCGTGGGACTAAGAAATAGTTTGCACCTTCAATTTTCCACCAAACGCTGGAGGTCACTCCTATTTTCTTTGACGTTCTTGGGCCAGACACAAATGTTCTGAGCCACTTTTGCTTTGTACCATGGTGTGGAAAGCTGGAAGTTAATATCACCTAGGGATGGGGCCAGGCACACAGCTGACAGACTGGGATACAACTGCACATTGTCCTGAGAAGTTGGGGACAGCATCCCAGGATGGGCATGGCTGGAAGGGGTCCCCTGGTCCCTCCAGTGACAAACTGGTGGGATGGGGTGAATCTCTGGTGTGGCACAGAGGCTGGACATGTTGGGTCAGCCCTGGGAACTCAGGTGGCTTCAGAGGACCAAGCCCATGGCTGTCACCCCTGTGCAGTGCAGGGACAGACACAGGGCAGGTGACACAGCTTGGTGTGACACAGCTTGGTGTGACACAGCTTGGTGTGACACCAGCATCCACTCTGCCTGAGGAAAAGCTGCTTGATGAAATAGGCTGAATGCTGGCTCTGCAGACAGAAATGTTTCCAGCCAGAATAGGAGGTTTTCAATCCAAAATGAGCTTATCGTCTCAGTGGGGTGTTGTTTAGTGACCCAAAGTGCTTTGCTGGGATGATTTCAGGGGGTTTGTGTCAGATCAAGGGAGCTCTGACAGGACTGAGGCAGCTCCTCTGGAGAGCTGTAACCCAGCAGCAAACGCTGCTCCTTAGTCAGCACCTCTGCCTCCAGAGCTGACTTCCAGAGACAGGAGGAGAAAGCAAATCCTCCTGATTATCCAGTGCTCTGCTCCTGAAGGCATCTGGGAACAGATGAAAGGCTGCCACACAGCCCCAGCCTAAGCACCCCCTCAGTGTTAAGAAAAGATCATGGAACTTGTGTCTGAGATCCACCTCACTGATACCACCCCAAATTTACCTGGCTGCAAGAAACTCTATTGCCAGATATGCACAGGCACAGGCAAAATACCCCAGGAAAACATTCCCAGGGAAAAAAAAAAGTCTTACATTTACCTTGAGAGGCTGGATCTCAAATAGTTCTCCCAAAGGATTTTTCACCTTTTCATAATTGCAAAGCAATGATTCAAGCATGATATTTATTAAAGTCTTGGCTCCCAAACCTGCAGGTTTGGGGTATCTGTAAAAAGCTGTGGGTACCAAATGAGCCTCTGCACAGCACTGAGCAGTGCAATAGAGTCCTGGGTGTTTTCCAGGACTCACTTTTCCTTTAGTAAGGAAAAGATGCTCCTCCCTGCAAGAAGACATTGAGGAGTCCATTAGCAAAACTCCCTGAATGGGGACAGCTCAGGGACAGGAAGGGAAACAATTTTAATTTTTAATATAAAATAGAAAATTATTACATTCTAATATCTGTTCTGACATTCATCTTGGGATGGCAGCCATGGAACAAGTTATATTTTCCCTCCAAGTCTGTGGGAATTTTTCCAGCCTAGAGTGTGTTACAGCACATATCTCCTTAAGAGAAGTGCAGGGTTAGAGCCCTTTGCATTCTGCTGGGAATTTACCCCTGGATCATTCCCTACCAGGTTTTGTGCAGATTCAATGTGCTGCTGCCACCAGATGGCCCTTGTGGTGGATTCTGTTGGGAAAATCAGTGCAGGAGCTCTCCAAGGCAGAGCATTAAAATCAATTTAAAGGCAGAACACTGTTTACAAACAAGGATTTTGCATAACAAGGGCCTGCTTTCTTTGCCAGTTGGATGCTGTGAGAGCTGATATGCAGCGTTTCACCAAGCAGCACATTCCCTGTCATCAGCTGAGAAGGAATGCTATGGGTGTGCAGACCTTGTCAAGAATTCTTCCTAATTTTGCACCAAACAGAGCAAGATGAAGAGCAGAGTGTCTGAATTACAGTTTTACTGACCTTGAGTTCACAAGATTCTGTAACTGCTCTGAAGTGCAATCTTGATGAATAATGCCATCAACACCTTTCTGATGCAAAATAAAAGGGAAAATTAAAAATAAAAAAAAAGTGGGAAGAGGAAAGGAAAGAAGGGAAAGAAGAAGGAAGGGAAGAGGGTGAGGGGAGAGGGGAAGAAAGGAAAGAAAAAGAGAAAATAAAGGAGGAAAAAAAATTCTCTTGTCAGGTTACAGCTGTGGCTGCAGCAAGCAGAATGAGGTTTTGTCCGTTTCACTTCTGAGTTTGAATATGACAGAGATACATCCCCTTTTTCAGGATCTCTCTGAAATGGGAATGAACACCGGGGCAAAGGCCTGTGTGATTTCCTGAGCTCTGCTTTTGCTTTGGAGCCTGTTTGTTTTGGGTAAATGCTCCATGCTTGCCCTTGTAGCAAGTGTGGCAAAGGCAGTGGCAGAAATTCTGGGAGATTAAAGGGGAAAAAAAACCAACAGACAATAACAGAAGCCAAAAAGGAATGAGTTGAAACCTGCTCCCAGTCGTAGCTGCACCTTTTTGAAAGCCCTTTTTGTTTCCAAGGATGCGTTTATTTCATTCGACATGAGAAATTCCTCGAGATCTATTTCAACTGTCAGCTTATAGCCAGCATCAAACACTGAAATGACACAGGGATGACTTTTTGACAGCCAGTTTTTGAGAAAATGGAGCTGCAGAGTGAATTTTTTGCAATGTGAAAGTCTTTCCAGGCCACGCATTGAAGTAACGGCAGAACTATGTTCCTCAACAGATCTGAGTAATACAAACACAATTATGAGACCTTCTCTTTACATTCCTTTTTGGAAAATATCTTTTTCAGGTGAAAGGCAGAGCCAAACATTAATAACACATCTTTTTCCTGTAGTAACTCAGCAAGTAAATGCAGAGAGAGACTTTAAAATGCAGGATCACTGACAGGCAAAACTGAGTTCCCAGTTCCCAGCCCTGCCACAGAATTCCTCAAAGATAGGTTTCAAGATCACTCACCCCAAAGTATTTGATTAGTGCCACTTGTGTGCTTCAGTAAAGAGCTACTCACATGAATTAATCCAAGATACAGAGGATACTTCCTGATTACATGGGGCAGTGGAACACAGAGCTCAGAACACTGAAAGGCTTTATATGGGGATCAGGATTAACTTTTCCTAATGGGAATGGATCAGATTTATCACATAATTTAAACTGCACCTTCTCTGCTAATTTCTGAAGATAGAAATTCACTTTGTTGTCCACACAGAGAAAAGAAAGTGAGCAGCTTGAGCAGCTCGAGGATCCAAACTCTTCTGAAGGAAATGCCATCAATACCCGTTCAGAAGAGGGGGGTGGAGGTTTTAAAAGCTCAGGCCCTTCTCCAGCCCAAGCCCTCCCTGTGGGATGAGGCCCGGAGTGTTACAAACACGGAGGCCCCACACGTGAAGGGAGGAATCTCCCACAGGTCAGATCCTGCAGATTTTGCTGGGGTTCTGTCCTGGGTGAAAGCACAGATGGATCCCATTTCCTTCTCTTCCAATATCTGCGTCCTTATGGACCTTTGCTGCCCTGCATTTTGCAAACATACATTTCCACGGCTTCTGCCTGGCGTGGATGGAGGACAGTGCCAGGCCCTGCATTTCTGTGCACTCGTCCCACGGCGTGCGGCCTCTCAGGGATCCTCCCCAGGGCTGCCAGGGCAGCACGAACCTCACAGAGCCGGCAGCTGAGGAGCCCGAGCACGGCAGCTTGTCTTTGTGGGATTGCTGCTTCCTGGGGAGCGAGCTCCCTCGGAAGCTGCGGCTCGGGAGAACCCCCAGCAGTTTGTCACCAGCTCCCAGTTAGCCCATTCTGTGTTTTTAACAAGTGTAAAACCTCAGTCCCTGCCGAGGGACTGGGAATAAGCTGCTTTTGTCATTTGTACTGAGGACTTGTTTGATCTGGAGTTTCTCCTTGTGTTCCAAGGGCCTGCCCAAGGGGAAGGCTCTAAAGAGCTGATTAACACTTTGCTGCTCTCAGGGCTGGTTCAGATCATTATTCTCCTCTGGATAAATGACACAGATTAATTCTGACAAAGGAACACGCATAAAGAGACTTAAAAAAATGTAGCTCCTTCTTTCTGTGCTGCGTTTCCAGAACTTACATCTCCATCTCTTCTTTGTAGCAGCAGCACTTTCCCTTTTCACTTTTCCTTTCGAGAATTCCAATTCATCTTTAGAGTGAATCAAGTTGCTTTTGCCTGCAGCTACTCATTGGCAGGGTCAGTTCTGGAAGTTCCTCTGTCTTAGAAAAGCAGTTCCCTCTGCCAGTCTGTAATCCCCCACCAAAGTGTTCACTGAGCACTTTGCTGCCACGCTGCTTTGTCATTCCCTATGTATGTTAGCTTTCAGGCTGTGATAGAGCCTCCTCTTGAGAGAACCCCAACGCTTCCAAAAGCAAGTACTTTTTAAAATTTTTTTTTTTTTTTTTTAGCATTTCAACTGGCAAAGCTTCCAGAAATTACTGCATTTCTAAAGACAGCGGGATCAATGCTTTTCAGGAGTCCTGATCCAAGTGAAACCTCGACTCACAGCAAGAGCTTTGTTTGTGTGACCAACCACCAAGAACCTGGGGCTGCACCACGTCCATGTGAGCACTTTAATTGTGAGCTTTTAATAGTAACAGGACATGTGCAACAAAAGCTACATACTCCATAAAGCCAGCATCCCCTTGGGCTGGATTCCCCCACTGTTCACAGCGTTTCGCTGCCCTTGCTCATGCAAGACCAGAAAAAAGGCAATATTTGGCAATCAGAAGGTGGCAAATCCATTTTTTTCATATAAGCTTGGAAAGAAATAGCTGTGTCACCCTTCAACATTCCGCGATTGAGCAGAGCTTAACTCCTGGCTCTGGGGCTCCCCAAGCAGCTGCAGCAGCAGGGAAGGAGGGAGGCTGGAGCTGCACACACCAGGTCAGCTCTAAGGGACTGGCTGAGGCTCCCAAGCTGAAATTGTAAATACAGACTGCTCCTAATGATCCAGGACCTCCCATCCCCTCCATGTGCCTCTCAGCAGCATGAAAGAGAGGGATAAAAAAGGGATAAGGAAAGGTTGAGCCTGCCTGACCTCAGCGTTTTCTTGTTCAGCTTTTCATTTCCTGATTTGGAATCTTTACCTGAGACACCTTGAGGTTTAGTGCTGTTTCTCTGGGCAAGAAGCAATTGGAATTGATTTGTCCATTTTGTGATGTGCTTTTCTTTTTTGGAAAAGGATAGAAGAGTTTCCAGTCTGAATTTGCAAATCTATTTTTAAGCCTTGCTGCAAATAAAATGAAAGAACTTAAATTTCCCTCAGCTGTTGTCAGCGATAAAGCTGGGGGGTGATTTTTCCTCCTTTTGTACAAATGAAATGTTATTTCTCCTTCTCTTCACACGTGTATATTTATATAGAGAGTGATATATTATGGGTTTCTCTCAAGAACAAAAGGATATGGTGGAAATCTGAACAACTGCAGACTGATAAAAACAGTGAGTCAGAGCAAACCTGGGCTGCTCTAATTGCACTGGCACAAATATACCTTAATGACCACAGGATCAAAAATACACCCCTTTAATCATTGCACAACTTTATTAGCTCATGCCCTGTTTTAGTTAATGACTGCCTGAATTAACATTGACCTTTTCTACCTGCTATGATACACTAAAATGTTGTGGGTTTGTGTGCTGATCTCATCAGCAGATAGTGCAGCTGTCCTGGGGGTGCTGCACAATTGGAAAAATTGATAAAATGCTCCACATCACCATTAAAACCATAGAAATATATCCAATAAAAGGTGGTCTGGGTGCAGGAAAGGTGGGGAACCCAAACCTGCAGAATTTATAGGCTGCTGCAATTCATGTGAAATGAGAAAAATAGGATATTTTTCCTTCAAGTTTTGTTGATGACAAAGACATGCACATTATGGTGTGCCCTGCTTTCAAACTGTGATTTTATCCATTGGATTCAGATGGAATGAACAGGATACATACTGGAATTATGATTAGATACTGATTTTTCAGGATGTTTTTTATTTAAACTTCTCTTGGAAGGCAGAATTATTTTATTATTTTCCTAATGTAAAAAATATTACTGTGCCATCCAAGTGACTTTCTGTTCCTGGCATTCTTGGAAGCAACATGCCAGTTACAGATGTGAAAAGAGAACAAGAAATTAATGACAAAAACCCTTGGTTTTCACCAGTGGAGGTGTCCCACTTAAAATGCCAGTGGCAGAACCTGGACAACGCTGTCAGGGATGCACAGGGTGGGATTGCTGGGGAGTCTGTGCAGAGCCAGGACTGAATTGTGGCTCCCTCCCAGCTCAGGAGATTATCTGAAATATCCTATGATTCTATGAAAAGAAATCCGTATTTCTGTAGACTTTGTACTTTATCACAGTTGCTTAGTCTGACCTTTCTCTAATTTCTGTTCCCATGGATGTTTAAAAAAGAATGGAATATGATCTGATTTTCATGTTTCCTCATAATCTTATTCTGAAAAGCAGCATTTGCTGAAATTTGCCAAGATAATTCAGTCTAAGCATGGATATGGTAAGCATGGAAAAACTGACTCTGACCAATTAAAGCAGAGGAAAATATTAGAATGGAAATGTATGGAATCGAAAGGGAATAAAACATCTTAAAATGGAAAATAGTGGGCGACTTTGGCAGCCTAGGTAATTAATCATTTAAATGATGTTTTAAAACAAAACCCAGCAAAACATACATGAAAACCTCTGACAGTTTTCCATAACCAAGTTTGTTTATCAAGTTTTTGTTCAGAAATTGCTTGATGAAAACTTTGGTTTGGATTTTTATTTTCCACTGAAATGCTGCTATTTGATATTTTATTGCTTTATAAGCTCACACACACTGCAGTGAAATCACGGAACCACAAGGAGCGGTGACAAGACATGGAATCAGCTCTTTTAGCGTTGTTACCTCTCCTTGCTTTCAGGGAGTTTCTGAAGCTGTAATTTTGGGAGAGATTTATTTGTTTCCTTTCCTCTTTCAAGATGCAGCTTCCTACCCTGATGCCAAGGTTGTGGTTTTTGTCCCTGTGCTTTTCACCCTTATGAAATGGGACATGTTTTCTTCTGGTATTTTTCTGCTCTTGCCCCAGGTACTTGGTACCACAACAAGAATTCTTCTCCTCCAGTCACAGTTTATCACACAACTTAAAATATGATGTCTTCATAAAAGGTGTCCTTGATTCCAACTCTGGTTTGGCTTCAAGCACCAAGAAAAATTTTCTGCACCATTTTTAAAATAACTTCTTCAATTAACGCCGTACTCCAAATTTCATTATATTTATTGCTAAATTAGAGTTATAAGTCCCATTTAGTCCCTTTTATAAAATTACTTCCCAAATTCACAGCAGAATCCATTCTGTTCTTGTTTGATTTCCATCTGGAGAGCCCCAGAGCCCAGAGTATCAGCCAGGTCCCCAGCACTGTGTGAGCTCTGCCCTTGGAGTCACTGGCACCCTGCCACTTGCCACTCCCCAGGGACAGCTGGGACCATTCCAGCACACCCATTCCTTTAAAACCCAGCACTGAGTTTTCTCCTTTCCCCAAAGAAGCAAAGTATTCCTTGCTAATTTGTCCCTTTTATATCAGGGATGTATTTATATCGTTATTATTTATCCCTGTTAAATGATCACTTTTATGTTTGAGTTGCTTGATACCTTACATTAACAGTGCTTTTTATTTTCCAGGACACAAGGACACAGTCCTTTCCCAAGGACTTTGCACAGGAGGACACGTTTGGTTTTTCCTGCTAGCATTCCCTGATATCACTTACCAAAACAAGATAGGGAAGCAGAAATCACAGAAACCAACAAAAGCACAAAGGAAATCTTTTATCAAAGGCTCATTAGAATGAAGGCTTGGTTAAAGCTGTGTCCTTAGATGGATTAGTTCTGGACCACACTTTGCAGGCAAACCTCCAGATTCAGCTACAGAACCTGGAGGAGCCAATTTATAATTTCTTTCATAAATCAAAAGGCAATTCCAACAAACAGTAATGATCACTCCACTCAGGATCAGACTTAGAAAATTAAAATTGAACTTTCTACTGCTTTGTGGAGATACCTTAAAATATGGCCTGTAATTTTACCATGCTTAGCTTGGGATATTTCAAATGCTTTAGGAGCTGGTCAGGGTGAGAACAGCCTAATTTTCCAAGTGCCATCCAAGCCAGACAGGCACTGTGGGGTGGAGCAAGCCTGGAGGCTCCTGAGAGTGGGCCAGGTATTCTCCCTTTTTAGAGAAGGGGTTGAGGTACATAGAGCAAGCCTAAATGCATTCCGTTTAACTAAGAAAAAACTGTAATATGATAGTATTTTACAAGAGATTATAATGAAAAGGATTTGTAGTAGCAAAAGGCATGAGGAAGTTTCATGCCTTTAAGTAGAAATCAAATAAACTGTTAAGAGAAATAAGATATCGTGTCTTAAAAGTGGGTTATGTTTAACCAGGAGAGGGAAAAAAAACCAGAAGCATCACTGTTCCTAAAAGATTTCAGGTCTTTATGGCTGTGCTTTCTCCTTTTTCTTATTTAATCCCTCTGAATCAGGTCTCATCTCCCAGGCATTATTGGGTTATGGGTGCCGTGGTCCCGGGCAGCAGTGGAATTCCTATTTCCTTCTTTTCCCAAGGAACACCCAAAGAGTGCAGCAAATGGGCCCCCCAGAATGTTGGTTTTCCTGGTGTTATCCAGCTGATCCATGGAGAGGAACAGGCACTGCTGGGTGTGTGGAGAGCACTCAGAATGAGAGCAGGACTTTTGTCCCGCCTTGGGACACCAGGAGGGGACACTCATGTTAAATAGAGGGTGTGAAATGCATGTCTCTGAAAGAGGAGACATTGGCATGAGATGTTAGGAAGGAATTCCTGGCTGTGAGGTGGGCAGGCCCTGGCACAGGGTGCCCAGAGCAGCTGTGGCTGCCCCTGGATCCCTGGCAGTGCCCAAGGCCAGCCTGGACAGGGCTGGGAGCAGCCTGGGACAGTGGGAGGTGTCCCTGCCCATGACAGGGGTGGCACTGGATGGGCTTTGAGGTGTCCCTCCAACCTCATCCATTTGTGAGTTCTGTGACCTACATATAAATTCTAACAACAGGATAAACTTGAACAGCAGGGTAAAATTCCTCAGTGTCTAAACACAGCAGCAGAACCAAGTGAGGCAGAGATTTAAGGGGGCTGGGAGGGAACTAGGAGAGAAATGCACCCAAGAAAGAAGAGGCTTCGAAGAGAATTTTAAAAGAGCAGGATGGAGGGCAGAGTTAAGATTGAGCACAAATCACTGCATGACTTCTGGATTCTTGTTTTTTTTTATATTACACTGACCTAATTAATTTTACGTAGAAAAATATGTATCACAGGCTTTTTCCTGGTCTTATCTTCCTTCGCAAAAAATTATTTCAGCTGTTTGCTCACCCATGGCATTATTAGCCACACCAAACCATTTGTGAAACAGTGGCATTTCGTGCTCAGCCTTTACACAGGACTATAAATTTAACTCAGACAAACCATCCAAGCTGGGCAGCAAGTGCAAGAGCCAGGCTCTCAGAACAGGACAGGCAAACACAGAACAGGAAGGGACTCCCAAGGATCACCCAGCCCCCGGCCCTACACAGACACCCCAACAATCCCACCCTGGGCATCCCTGGGAGCCTTGTCCAAACCTTCCTCGAGCTCTGACAGGTCAAGGACCAGGATTGTGCCTGTTCTCTGGTGGGCATGAAACAGCACAAAAGCCTGTGAGCACCAGGGATGTGACTCTGAGTCTGAACCAGACTCTGAACACTCAGAAAGGATCCTCTGTAGGGTATTGATTTGCCAGAAAACACCAAAACTTGAGACACTCTAAGGTTTTTCCAAACGGTAATGGGGTATTTTAGCAGGGAAGTTGGACTGGATAACCTCCAGAGGTCCCTTCCAGCCCCAACCTCTCTGTGATTTCTCTCTTGCCAATAATAAATGAGTAAGAGGATCCTACTTACTGAATGAGCAACGTTCCCTTTCATATTTAAATCTTCCCTGGCACTTTACCAGGCAAGAATTAACCATGTGCTGCGTAACTTATGGAAAGGGACTGTCTGAGGTAGGATGTTAGCAAGTAATAAGAATGTTATTTTGATGATTTTCATATTTTAAAAGGTTAGGCTTGATGTCACTTAATTTTCTAACTGAGCAAATCTGAACAAGCTGGGGCTGCTTTTACAATCTGTGTCTCCACAGATAGAGATTGAATATATTACTGATTCTAAGAATAGGCTTATCTTCTAAGTTTACCCCTCCTTGTTAATTCACGGAGCCTGGTGGAGCATACAGGCTTTTGGAGGGGCACAGACGATCCCTGAGGCACAGAGTCCTCCTTCCTCTTTCAGCGCTGAGCAGCAGCAACATCCAGAACACACCAGGAACACGCTGCAGGCTCCAGCTGCCAGCCCCAGGGCACGTCTCAGGCTTTAACGTATTTTTCAGGCTAATTCATGGTTTGCTGTGGAGAGGGCTCCCAGCAGGTTTGATTTGCTCCATGTCCTCTGTGGGAAAGCAGCCGGGCAGGTCAGGTTGGTGGGACCCTCCGGGAAAGCCCCCCAAGCCGGCAGAGCAGCCGGGGGGAGCAGCCGGTCCCTGCCGGAGCCGTCGCCTCTGCCCGGCAGCCGAGCCAGGCACAGCTTTCCAGGCGGGAACGGAGCCTTTTCCCTGCAATCGGGACAAGAAACAGGAAACTCTCAGCCTTAACGCGGCTCCTGCCTGCCTCAGCAGTGCTCACGGGTCCTGTGAACTCGGGAATTTCTGCCTAAAAAAGGCGCTTCAAACAGATCTCGCTGTAGGAGCTGTGCTGCTCCACTTCCACAGTCCTCGCTGTGAAACGCTTAATAAGCTTTTATTGTCTGCACATACTTTAATGAGTTTTGAGTGTCTTACTTTGCATTTTATTTTGCATATAAGAAGCAAGTACACTTGCTTTATTTATTGATTTAACCCCTGACAAATACTCTGGCTGCCTGCTACTGTGCAGGTTGTCTCAGTGAGATACCGTGATAAGCATTTCTTTCCACACAGAGCACAGTAAACTGTGCCTTAGCAAATACATTCTGAACGAACAGTATTCAGGAAAGAAATATTTTCAAGAATTCTAATGAAAAATACTAATCAAGTTCCTGAGAAGGAGGCTTGGTCTCTTCAGAGAGCAGCTAAAGACGTGTCTGTGAAGTCAGGATCTCCACTCGGACTGGAAATTAGTCTTTCATGCTTCAGTCACCTCGACAGCCACAACAGCCCTTCGCTGCACTCGTGTCAGAGCAAAAGTAAGTTTTGCCAGGAAGTTACTTCTGCCTAAAGCCAGAGTGCCCCTGGGAACTGCCGGACGGGTCTGGCTGTGGCTGCAGCCTCCCCTCACGCCCCATTTCCCCCGAGTGACTGCGAGAGGCAGGGGACAGGGACAGGAGCTGGGACAGCCAGCCTGTGCTTGGAAGCTCCGTTCCCAGCCCTGCCGGGCACCGATGGGGACGAGCGGAGCCCCCGCGCCCTGCGGCACCGGCCGCGCTCCTGAAGCAAAGGCACGTCCTGGCAGAAGTGAGAAAGAGCTGACTCCACCACGAAGGGTCGGGGCGTCAGTGACAGCAGAACAACCCCTCTAAGAAAATTTTATTTATTGTAAACTTGAAAAGTGGAAAAATGGAGAGAAGAGGTAGAAAAATTAGAAAAAAAAGAAAAAGAGAGACATAAAGAGGAAGGGAGGAGAAAATCACGTCTTCAGCTTCCTATCTTCTTCCTGCAGTATCTCCCCGTTTCCCTTTCCTACTCCCGGTTCTCACAAGCATTCCCAACACACACTTGGGATGATACAGGACCCAAAACCTCAGCCACTTTTCTTGGCTTGATGCAGCCTTAGCGGGAAGCAGCGTTTCACCAACAGAGGTTTTAACGCCAGGGATGCTGACGGGAGAGGCGGAGGGCTCTGATACTTGACTTGGGGCGTGCTGCTGGGGCGCCCAGCTCGGGGGGCCATCCCCGCCACGGG
Organism: Pyrgilauda ruficollis; assembly: GCF_017590135.1. NCBI lineage: Eukaryota > Metazoa > Chordata > Aves > Passeriformes > Passeridae > Pyrgilauda > Pyrgilauda ruficollis. Next base: position 1,035,549 of record NW_024511544.1, read on the forward strand.
AGCCCGCTCCCCAGATGTGGCAGGGACAGCTCTGGTCCCGCAGGCCGGGTCCCCGCCCGCCTCCGCGCGCAGCGCGCTGCTCCCCGCGCCGCCCCGGGGCCCCGCTCCCGAGAGCGCTCCCGCACCTCTCCCGGGGCTCTCCCGCTGCGGGGAACGGGGCCGGAGCCGCGCCGGGATGGGGCGCGGACATGGGGCGCGGACATGGGGCGCGGGGATGGGATGCAGGGATGGGATGCAGGGATGGGATGCGGAGATGGGATGCGGGGATGGGATGCGGGGATGGGATGCGGGGATGGGATGCAGGGATGGGATGCGGGGATGGGATGCGGGGATGGGATGCTGGGATGGGATACAGGGATGGGGATGGGATGCGGGGATGGGATGCGGGGATGGGATGCAGGGATGGGATGCGGGGATGGGATGCGGGGATGGGATGCTGGGATGGGATGCTGGGATGGGATACAGGGATGGGATGCGGGGATGGGATGCAGAGCTGGGGATGCCGTGCGCGGATGAGGCGCTCGCCGAGCCCCCGCCGGCCCCCCGGAGGAGCGGCCGCCGTTACTTAAGCGCATCCCGGCGGCGGCGGGGGAGGCGGGGAGCGGCGGGCCCGGCGCAGGGACGGCCCGCGCCCCTGCCCATGCCCGGCTCCGAGCGCGGCGGGGGCGCGGGCGCTGCCAGGCGACGGGCGAGCCC